>NC_071255.1:481736-549236 GCF_023375685.1 Ictalurus furcatus | reverse complement strand
TCAGGCGTTTCACAGTCATGGCTCAAACATGAGCGCCGGGGTCGCCATATTGTTCTCTGCAGATATTCGAGAACAAGCAGTAAACACAGTAGAAATTGTACCTGGAAGGATGCAGAGAGTGGATATTGATCTACACAAACTCTCGCTTTCCTTGATTAACGTTTACGCTCCCAACATTGGCATGGAACGCGTCAGTTTCTTTAATCTTTTGGATAAAGCCATCTCAGATATCTCTCAAGAAAGGATCATCGTTTTAGCTGGAGATTTCAACTGCACTTTGAATCAGAGTGCAGATCGGAATTATAGTGAACCTCATCCTCGCTCAGCAGAGGCACTTAGAACCGTGGTACAAAACCATAATCTAGTAGACGTGTGGAGAGAAGCTCTACCCACAGACAGGCAGTATACTTGGCTAAAATCAACTCCCGGAAAGATTCTTACAGCAAGACTCGATAGACTTTATACTCAAAAATTCAAAGAGGCAAATTTTATAACTGTCATATCCATCCCACTCATCTTTCTGATCATCATTACATTTCTGTCGCTGTCACTACCAAACTGAGCACTTCCCGTCAACATCACTGGCACTTTAACAACAGGTTATTACAGGATCATCACTTTATTCACGCCTTTACACTTTTCTGGAAGTCTTGGAGAGAGAGAAAGGTTCAGTATGCATCAGTAAACCAGTGGTGGGACATCGGTAAAGTTCAGGTTCAGGTCTTCTGCCAACAATACACGGAAAATAGCACCAGAGAAATCAAGGAAAAGATCAACTTTCTTGAAAAGGAAATACTGAAACTCAGCAGCTCAATAAGCGAAGAAGAGGAAACAAGAACAAAAGCAACGCTGGAGAAGAACAAAATTCTTCTGAAAAACTTGTATGAAGAGAGAGATCAAGGTGCCATGGTGCGGGCTAAGTTTACACAATATAATAAAATGGACTCTTCTACATCTTTCTTCTTCATGCTGGAGAAAAAAACCAGAGAAAAGAAGTCCATCAGCCACCTGAAACTGCCCAACGGGCAGGAAACTACCGACAAAGATGACATCACTTCACAAGCGTTATCTTTTTACGAGAAACTGTACAACAGCCAGCCATGTGATCCTGAAGCAATTGAAGAACTCCTGAGTGGACTACCGCAGCTGAGTGAGTGTGAGAGGAATGAACTCGAGGAATCGCTCTCGCTTGAAGAGCTCAGTACGGCTGCTCACCAGCTGTCAAACGGAAAGTCACCGGGGCTAGATGGATTGACCTCCGAATTTTATAAAACATTCTGGCCTTTGATTGGCCCAGACCTGCACTTTGTCATATTCAGATGTATGGAATCAAAAGTTTTACCCCTCAGCTGTAGGAGAGCGGTAATTACTCTGCTACCCAAAAAAGGAGACCTTGGCAGCTTAAAGAACTGGCGTCCTGTGTCTCTTCTTGGGACAGACTACAAAATCTTTTCGAAGGCATTAACAAATCGCCTTAAAAGATGTTTGGCCACAGTAGTACATGAAGACCAGTCATACTGCATCCCAGAACGCTCAATCTTTAACAACCTTTTCCTGGTGCGAGACCTGTTACACCTCACAGAGCTATATAAGGCAGAGATGGGACTAGTGTCACTAGACCAAGAGAAGGCCTTTGACAGAGTAGATCATGGCTATCTCTTTAAGACCCTAACAGCTTTTGGCATTGGTGGACGCTTCATCTCATGGATTAGGCTGCTGTACACCGATGTGCACAGCATGCTGAAAATAAATGGAACACTAACAAGAACGTTTCCCGTGCACAGAGGTGTTCGACAAGGCTGTAGCCTGTCCGGTCTGCTGTACACTCTCTCCATCGAGCCCCTGCTAAGACGCCTGCGAGAAAACCTGCAAGGGTTCTCAGTGTTAAGCCCTGATCTATCTGATGTGACCACGATCAAACTCACAGCATACGCTGATGATGTGACGGTGGTAATCAGATCTGAGGATGACATTGGTCATATGGTTTCTAGCCTCGATGTCTTTCAGAGAGCATCATCTGCACGCGTAAACTGGAACAAAACTGATGCCTTGCTCCTAGGCCAATGGCAGGAGGAGAATATACCTCCCCTCCCACAGGACTGTTCATGGAGCAAGGAGGGAGTGAGAATACTTGGGATCTTCTTTGGCACAGATCGATATATGCAGAAGAACTGGGATGGATTGACCAGTAAGGTTACTGAAAAGCTAAATAGATGGAGATGGATTCAATCACAGCTGTCCTACAGGGGCAGAGTCCTAGTGATAAACAACTTGGCTGCCTCGATGCTATGGCACCGTCTGACAGTACTAGACCCACCTCAAGAACTCTTACACCAACTTCAGAAGTGCTTTGTGGACTTCGTCTGGAGCGGTCACCATTGGATACCATCCGGCGCACTGAGTTTACCGGTGTGTGAGGGGGGGCAAAGTCTGATCCATCTTCAGTCCAAGGTGAAGGCCCTGAGACTACAAACTGCTCAGAAACTGTTGTACTGTCCAAGTACTGTGCCATGGGTTAGTTTTGGGCTTGCAGTACTGAGGTTTGCGGGAAGAATGGGACTCGACAGACAGATGTTCTTAATGTCCAATAGTGGCACAAAGGCCGCTTCTGTCAGTCACCATTATGGAACAGTTTTTAAAATCTGGGCTCAGCTTATAACGCAACGAAAAGATCATTACGGTCTGAACGAACCACTTTTTTATAACACCTGGTTCCCTGAACAAACTGAGTCCAGAAGCGAGATTACTGCCTTCATCTCAGCAGGAGTAGCCAAGGTGGGAGATCTTATTGACCAGGAAAAGCGAGAGTGGATACAAGTACACCAACTTTCCAAGGAGATTGGAGGCAGGTCAGAGAGGATTGTGGGGAAGGTGGTAAGGACTTTGAAGGCTTCGTTCCCCACACCCCTACTAACATTCATAAACAACTACATGACCGGAGATCCTGACCAAACGTCCTTTCCAGAGTTGTACATAACTCCCAGCGAAGCTCCAGACGACGATGGCACAGGCCAATTTCTCTCCTACACAAGACTTAGAAACGTCCCCTTTTCAACGATAACAAAAGACCAATTGTACAACTTCTGCATAAAAAACGAACTTTCAAGAGAGCTCAAAGGACGGACAGACACAAAGTGGAGAACACACCTATCCACTCCTCCGTCTCAGTCCCCTACGTGGAGGCTGCTCTACAAGAATCCCCTACCAAAGCGATCTGGAGACCTGCAGTGGCGAGTTCTTCACTCCGCGATGCCGACCAACACCTTCCTGTTCAAGTGTAACCTCACGGACTCTCCCCTCTGCAGGTTCTGTGGACTACCAGACACTGTGTTCCACTGCTTCTGCGACTGCCACAGACTGGACCCTCTTTTCAATACACTGGACAGAATAATTAACAATCTCGGGTCACCCTTTTCTAAAGCAATGTTTATTTTAGGTTGTAAATATTCCCGTTCACGCAGAGAACGATGCACTTTGATCAACTTTCTAGTTGGACAGGCAAAAGTAGCCATCTGGAAATCCTATAGACTGGAAGCGGAAGGAAGAGAAATCAACACCGTGAACTTATTTAAAGCTCTAATAGAGTCACGGATTAAACTTGAACACGAATTCCATATAATGAATGACAATGTGGAAATGTTCGAAAAGACATGGTGCGCAAACATGGGTTTGTTTTCTATAACGGACGAAGGGGAAATTGTTTTTCACTGGTGATTGTCTTTATTAATTTAACCATTCTTCACCTCCATGTTTAAATGCGTAGATCCTCTTTCCTTTTTTCCTTTTAAATGAGTGATACTTTCTGTTTCCCCTAAACAATTGGTAAATAAAGTGAGTTTAAAAGTCAAAAGTCTCTCTCTCTCTCTCTCTCTCTCTCTCTCTCTCTCTCTCTCTCTCTCTCTCTTTACCATTGTGGAATTGTGTATAGACAACTTTGTATTTAAAAAAAAATTGTCCTGTGTATTTGTAAATATGTTTTATCTTGCTTGTATTTGTAAAAGTTTTTAAACTCTTAGTCCTTATTTGCAATACATTTTCAATAACTTACTATAACACACTCTGCAAATATTATTTAGACAGTTATTTTAATTTTGGCAAACTGTGAATTTCACGTTCTTCTTTAACAGTTCATTTTACACACTGAATGTATATCAAAATAGTAAATGTTTACAATGCCCCTTTAAAAAAAGTTACACAGCTACAATATGTAACAGATAATATAATAAAAATATACTAAAACATGATCAAAACATTAAAATGTTGTGTGGTGTGTTCATTTTAAATATAAATATCTAAATATTTGAAATAGTAACCACTAATGACAATGTCCCCACAATAATGGTTTATTAATGATCATTTTTTACATTTTGCTCACCTTAAACAAAGAAAACTCTTGGGAAATAACTTTTATTATTATTATTTTTTTTTTACATCATATTGTTTTCATATGTTTATCATATTTTTATGGATTCGACATTAAAGCAAGTTTTTTTAAATCACATTTTAGCCAAGGTGGGATTCGAACCATTGTTCTTACATTAGGTTCGTCCGACCCGCCTCCCGGATTTTCCTCGCCTTCTATTGGCTAGTCAGTGCTCTACACCTACGTGCGACTGGCCACACCCTGGGGGTGTGTGAGGCGAACGTACTAACCACTAAGCCACCGTGCGCCCAGAATTAAAACCCAACCAATTAATCTCTTGTTTGCTTAACAATGCTTTAACAATCTCAATTATATATACATTTGCAGAGAGCCATCAAGATCAGTTCCACACAAACACTGATTTACTCCCCAAATATGGTTAAAGGTCTCCAAGTCTTTGACCAGGTGGTAATACGTGTACTCTACCTTTAACCTGGACTTTATTAGACCCTTTAAAATCAACACTGCATCAGTTGACCCCACTCCATTCATTTTACCTTTAGGTGAAAGCCAGATTGCCATTTTTGCCTGTCCAAACAAAAAATTAAGCAACACTTGAGTCCCTTTTGTATTGTTTTTTTTATACTTTGGCCCATAAATAAAAAGCAAGGGTGAAAACGCTTCTCCTAGAGTCCTACACCAGTCTTCTATCTGGGAAAATAAAACTTTCAGTCTGGCACAGTGCAGAAATAAATGCAGAACAGTTTCTGTTGTTCCACAAAAAGGACACCCCTCCCCTACCTGTAGATCAAGGTGTGCTCTGTGTCTGTTTGTAGCTATTATACCATGCACAATTCTCCACTGCAGATCTCCAGACCTTTTCTCAATGGGAGGTTTGTACAGGGTCCTCCAGCAACCTTTAGGGGAAGCACCTGGTCCGAGAACCTCCTGCCTTTAGATTCTTTAAGTCACTCCAGAGAGTCGATGTATGAAACCTTTACTTATGTTGTGTCCAGTGCCTTTTCCCCTGTTTCACTAAACACCTCAAGTTCAGGAATCCTGAAGGTAAGCAACGCCCCCTCCTTCTCTTGAAATGCACCTGCAGCTGGCACAACTCTCAGCTCTGGGAAATGGACATCTGTATCTTCATCAAGTGTTTTCGGATTACGTTTAAAATCCATGGGTAAATATTTACGAAGGTCATTCAGCAGTCTGTGTGTCAGGCATACTGACCTCACTCCAAGCTTAGCAGACAGCCTCTCAGCAGACATCCATCCTTCTGCTGTTATTAAATTTCCAGTTTTGTAATTCCTGAATTCTGAGTTCAGATGCAGACTTTAGACTCTCCAGCTCCACAGCAGGGTTATGCAGCAGGGGTTCTTCCCTGAGCCAAGTGCTCGACACATCCCTGAGGTTCCTTGAGATACCTAGAGTTCTCCAGGCTTTCAACATTGAGTGATAAAAGGATGTCAAACCGGTTAGTTCAGCACTTTGAGTGTCTATCAGAAAAAGATGTCGATCAAGCCCCATCCTTCCCGCTTTCTTCAGAAGGACCCGAGCCACCCCAGACCAGCTCACATCCTCTCCATAAAGGAGTCTTTTTGCTCTCTGAAGTCTGAAAGTCATTATTCTGCTTTTAATGTCCACTAGTCCTTGTCCTCCTTCTTGTCTGGGCAAGTACACAACTGCTGCTTCTAGCCAGTGTTGACCAGACCAAAAAAAGTCTATCAACCATTTTTGGATATCTTCCACCAGTTCTTCAGGGGGTTCCAAAACAGTCATATTATGCCATAGAGATGAGGCTACCAGGTTGTTGCAGACTAAAACTCTTCTCCTGTGTGAAATCTGGGGTAGCAGCCCATTTCCAGCGAGACAACCGAGCACACACTTTTCCCCCCAGGCCCTCCCAATTCTGTCTCCTGTACTCCTCTCTTCCTAAGAATACCCCCAAGTACTTAAGCCCAGAACTTCCCCATTGTAATCCAGCTTGGAGAGTTGGTCTACTGTGATCCAAACCACACCACAGGGCATCACTTTTAGCCCAATTTACCTTGGCAGATGAAGCTCTCTCATAACTATCTAAAATATCTTTTAAAACCATAGTGACATCAGCTGCATATGCTGAGACTTTTACATAATCGCTAGATACTGGAGACTTTATCTGCAGTCCCAATAACTTCTCTCTTAGTTTACAGAGGAGAGGTTCAATGGCCAAACTATACAGCTGACCTGAGGGTGGGCAGAACTGTCTTATTCCCCTCTGCACCTTAACAGGAACACTAAGACTGCCTGCCATCTTTATCATACAGGTAGCCCTGTTGTAAAGTAACCTTATCATTGAGACAATGTTATCTCCAAACCAAAAAGCCTCCAGAGCTCTAAAAAGAAACCGATGGTCAACTCGATCGAAAACTTTTTCCTGATCCAGTGCCAAAACTCCCATATTAATACCATCATACATGGCATAATCAATGACATCACATAGTAAATGTAAGTTATCAGTAATGCATCTATCTTTTATACAATAAGATTGATCCTTATGTATGATTTTATGCAATATCTTGTTTATCCTGTTGGCAATACACTTTGATATTATTTTGTATTCAGAGCACAGAATTGCGACTGGTCTCCAGTTCTTTAACAGAGTCAGATCACCTTTCTTGGGGAGTAGTGTTAAAATTGCCCGTTGGAAACTCTTAGGCAGAAATCCTTTACGAAGACATTCCTGTAGAACTTCAAAGAGATCAGCTCCGATTATAGTCCAGAAATGTTTGTAGAACTCTCCAGGAAGTCCATCGATCCCTGGAGTGCGACCTGAAGAAAGTCCCGCTACTGCAGGACTTAGTTCCCCAAAAGTAAGTCCAGTCTCCAAAGCTTGTTTATCTTCAGAGGTTAAACAGGGAAGATTGTGTAAGACTTCTTCCTTGTTCCAATATCAAATCTCCCCTTCATCTCTAAGATTTTAGAAAAGGTTGTAGCAAAGCAGTTATGCTCGTACTTAGATAGGAATAAAATTCATGAAATGTATCAGTCAGGGTTTAGACCTCATCATAGCACAGAGACAGCATTAGTTAAAGTAGTAAATGACCTTCTACTGACCTACGATCAGGGTTGTGTCTCTCTGCTTGTGTTACTCGACCTTAGTGCAGCTTTTGATACTATAGATCACACTATTCTCCTTGATAGATTAGAAAATGTTGTTGGTATTAAGGGAACAGTCCTCTCCTGGCTCAGGTCTTATCTGACCGATCGTTATCAGTTCGTAGATGTAAATGGTGAATTCTCCATGCGTACTGAGGTTACTTTTGGAGTTCCACAGGGTTCTGTTTTAGGCCCACTGCTCTTTACTTTATATATGCTACCCCTAGGTCAAATTATTCGTAAATATGGAATTAGCTTCCACTGTTATGCTGATGATACACAGTTGTATGTTCCAGCGAAGCCAGAGGACAGACAGAAGCTTAGTAAAGCTGAGGATTGTGTAAAGGACATTAGACGTTGGATGTTAACTAACTTCCTTTTACTTAATTCTGATAAAACAGAAATACTTTTATTAGGCCCACGTGTAGCTAGAAGTAATCTTTCTGATCACATGGTTACTCTGGATGGTCTTTCTGTTTCATCATGTGCAGCAGTTAAAGACCTTGGAGTGATTATTGACTCCAGCCTATCATTTGATGCTCATGTAGATAATATTACTAGGATAGCCTTCTTTCATCTCAGAAATATTTCTAAAATAAGAAACATATTGTCACTACATGATGCGGAAATACTAGTTCATGCATTCGTCACCTCTAGATTAGATTACTGTAATGCCTTACTGTCTGGATGTTCCAGTAGGAATATAAATAAGCTCCAGTTAGTCCAGAATGCAGCTGCTAGAGTCCTAACTAGAACTAGAAGGTACGACCATATCACACCGATATTATCAATACTGCATTGGCTCCCAGTAAAATCTCGCATTAACTATAAAACTTTTATATATATACTTTTATTAACCTATAAAGCACTAAATGGTCTCACGCCACAATATCTAAGCGACCTTTTGGTTTTATATAATCCGCCACGCCTACTTAGATCAAAAGATGCAGGCTATTTGACGGTACCTCGAATAGTGAAGGCTACAGCAGGGGGAAGAGCTTTCTCTTATAGAGCCCCACAGTTATGGAACAGTCTTCCTATTAGTGTTCGGGACTCAGACACAGTCTCAGTGTTTAAGTCTAGGCTTAAAACGTATTTGTTTACTCAAGCCTACCCTGACTAGATTCTGTTCTACTACTTCGCAGTCATAATTATCTTTTTTCTCCCTCTCTCCTTTTGCCGAGCCCCACACGAATTTATGGAGATACTAGAGATCCAGATCCTTTCTGCCTCTGGATGGAGCTCAAATCTTCTCTAATTCCAGACTGCTGGGACTACGGCTGCTCCTAAGGCCATACAGACTTCATATAAATCCATAATGAACTTTTTCACACTATCTGTTGTTACCCAGATGAGGATGGGGTTCCTTCTGAGTCGGGTTCCTCTCAAGGTTTCTTCCTCTTAAAACATCTTAGGGAGTTTTTCCTTGCCACCGTCGCCACTCAGTGGCTTGCTCAGTTGGGATAAATTCGCACCTTTAATATCTGTATACCATGTTGATATTTCTGTAAAGCTGCTTTGAGACAATGTCTATTGTAAAAAGCGCTATACAAATAAAATTGAATTGAATTGAATTGAACTTCTTGGCTCTGAGTGTCTGTGCTCTCAGCAGAATATAACTGTATAACTGAATATAAAAGTCCACTGCCAGTCTGCGCATTTCTACAGGGTCACTTATATCATGACCACTGCTGTTTTTAAACTATACATTTGTTTTTCTCCAAGTTAAAAAAGTAAGAGGTTGGACAATCCATGTCTTTTATTGGTAAAAACTTGCTCCATGCTAGAGCTCCTTTAACCTTCTCATGTAAAATGGAATTTCTTATCTGTCCACTCTTGTGCATTACCAGACGGATTCCCAATCATGTTCTTTTCAATGGCAAGAATTTCTCTCTCGAGCCCATCAAGGGTCCGTTTTAAGCACAAGTTTGAGTGATATGTATACTGCAGACAAAATTCTCTAATATGCACTTTACCAATTTCCCACCAAAAAATATTATTTTCATATCTACCTTTTTCCCTTTTCCATGTTCCACAAAAAGACTTAAAGGTCTCACAAAAGCTTTTATCTTGCAGTAACTTTACATTAAAATGCCAATAAGAACTGCTATGCTTTCTGGATGTCAAGGTGCAATCCACAGTGATAAGCTTATGATCAGAATATGGAGTAGGGACAATGGCTGTATTTACTACTCTATTTCTCAAATTATCCGATAAATACATTCTATCTAGCCATGCTGCTGAAATCCTCCCCTCATTCACCTTTACCCAGGTATATTGTTTTACTGAAGGATTTTCTTCTCTCCATATGTCTGTTAGTTTAAAAGTTTTAGTGACATTCATTAAAACTGCAGATGATTGTATGTGCGGTTCCTCTCCATTTCTAACAAGAGATGAATCCTGTGTACAATTCCAATCTCCCCCCAAAATTATAAATTCACCATTCTGTTGTTGTCTTAAAAACACTTTTAATTTATTAAAGATATTTGTCCTATCATCCCCTGTGTTAGGTGCATAGATATTGACAAAAACAAAAGAAAAACCAACTTTTTGCAACTCCTTGCAACTCCTACACTCAGGTTAGTCCCATGACTGAGAACACACTCGCTCCTCCACCACCGTCGCCAGTCAACCTCGTTCTGAACATCACTGTGGGTTTCTTGCAAAAAAAATCACATCTAGATGTTTTACCCTGAAACATTCTAAAATTGTGTGAGCCTTCCTCTTATCAATCATCCCATTAACATTGAGGGAACCCACCGTAAGGTTTTCGTAAGGAGAGGAGAGATTAGAGAGAAACAAGTCAGGAAGAAGGACAGCATGTTAGTCATGGTGTTTAGTTAGCTTCTCCCCTCTTTTGGCCTCTCGTCCTAGTTTTTTTCTCTGCCGAATTGTAGTTACGTGCTTCTTTAATCGATAGTGTTTCTTCAGTGAGAGCTCCGCAAGGCTGCTAATGTTCCTCGCCTGTATTACAGATGCAACAAACTTATCCAGGTCTGAAAACTCACTTACTTCAACACTTTTGCCCTTTGTTTCATCCAGAAACTTATTAATTTGATCCACAGTATAAAAGTTGGTTACTTTTAACACCTCTGACCCTTCTGACCATTGTTTATCATCTCTCATGCTGTCATCAGTACACTGAGACAGTCCATCCAGCTCATCTCCTGAATCCTCCTCCAGTGCCTGTGCATTTATCTGAATCTCTGTCTCACTATTATCCACTTTCTGAACTTTAACAGGAACAACAGCAGAGCTGCATCCAGCTTGCTCACTACTCTCCACATTAGCTTCGCTTTCCCTCACCTCCTCTGAAGGCCTTTCTGCTGGTCTCTTCATCAGTTTTGTTTGCTGTGTTGCTGTTATTTTTAGATGATCCGTTTTCAGCTGTATCATCAGGTAACTGTTGATCATTGTCCACCTTTTTATGTGGACAGAAGGACCTTTTGTGTCCTAAATCACCACATTCATAACACTTGAAATTGTTGGTACTTGCATACAGCATGTAGGAGCTCTCTCCGTGACTGACGCAGAAAGAGATCTCTAACACGCGCTCAGAAGTCAGAAACATGAACACCTGCCGTCTAAATGAGAGGACGTGTTTTAATGCTGTATTTTTACATCCTAGTGGAATCATTCTGATGGGACTTGCGGTTTTTCCGTATCGTGCCAGTTCTTTAAGAATGGTGTCGTTTGGAATAAAAGGTGGTACATTTGAAATGGTGATTTAGAGGGAGAGACAGACAGAGAGAGAGGGAGAGAGGAAGAGGCAGACAGAGAAAGGGCGAGACAGACAGAGAGAGGGAGAGAGGGAGAGACAGACAGAGAGAGGGAGAGAGGGAGAGACAGACAGAGAGAGGGAGAGAGGGAGAGACAGACAGAGAGAGGGAGAGACAGACAGAGAGAGAGGGAGAGAGGAAGAGGCAGACAGAGAAAGGGCGAGACAGACAGAGAGAGGGAGAGAGGGAGAGACAGACAGAGAAAGGGAGAGACAGACAGAGAGAGGGAGAGAGGGAGAGACAGACAGAGAGAGGGACAGACAGACAGAGAGAGGGAGAGAGGGAGAGACAGACAGAGAGAGGGAGAGACAGACAGAGAGAGGGAGAGAGGGAGAGACAGACAGAGAGAGGGAGAGAGGGAGAGACAGACAGAGAGAGGGAGAGACAGACAGAGAGAGGGAGAGACAGACAGAGAGAGGGAGAGAGGGAGAGACAGACAGAGAGAGGGAGAGACAGACAGAGAGAGGGAGAGAGAGACACAGACAGAGAGAGGGAGAGGGAGTCAGAGAGAGGGAGAGAGGGAGAGACAGACAGAGATAGGGAGAGAGGGAGAGACAGACAGAGAGAGGGAGAGAGGGAGAGACAGACAGAGAGAGGGAGAGACAGACAGAGAGAGGGAGAGAGGGAGAGACAGAGAGAAGGAGAGAGGGAGAGACAGAGAGAGGGAGAGAGGGAGAGACAGACAGAGAGAGGGAGAGAGGGAGACACAGACAGAGAGAGGGTGAGAGGGAGAGACAGACAGAGAGAGGGAGAGAGAGAGACAGACAGAGAGAGGGAGAGGGAGTCAGAGAGAGGGAGAGAGGGAGAGACAGACAGAGATAGGGAGAGAGGGAGAGACAGACAGAGAGAGGGAGAGACAGACAGAGAGAGGGAGAGAGGGAGAGACAGAGAGAGGGAGAGAGGGAGAGACAGACAGAGAGAGGGAGAGAGGGAGAGACAGACAGAGAGAGGGAGAGAGGGAGAGACAGACAGAGAGAGGGAGAGACAGACAGAGAGAGGGAGAGAGGGAGAGACAGACAGAGAGAGGGAGAGACAGACAGAGAGAGGGAGAGACAGACAGAGAGAGGGAGAGAGGGAGAGACAGAGAGAGGGAGAGAGGGAGAGACAGACAGAGAGAGGGAGAGAGGGAGAGACAGACAGAGAGAGGGAGAGAGGGAGAGACAGAGAGAGGGAGAGAGGGAGAGACAGACAGAGAAAGGGAGAGACAGACAGAGAGAGGGAGAGAGGGAGAGACAGACAGAGAGAGGGAGAGACAGACAGAGAGAGGGAGAGAGGGAGAGACAGACAGAGAGAGGGAGAGAGGGAGAGACAGACATACTGCACTATTTACCAAAAACAACAAAATGTCTGAAACTGTTACTCCTTTTATTGCTGTAAGAAAGACACAAAACCTCCAGCTTAACCAAATCAGCCTGATCAAACCTCTCTCTCTCTCACACACACACACACACACACACACACACACTAATATGGATTGTTAACAGCAGCATGGTCATGGAACAAAGCCATGATAAAGCTAGTCCCAAAAACAAAATACAAAGGGAGGACCTTACTTTTTGAAAGTTATGTCATGATGTTATCCACTTCACTAAAATCCAGGTCAGATTCCCCCACTACTTTTTGTGCCCCATGATCATATTTTGTTATTCAACATTATGACAATTAACTCGTTTGTGATAAGTGATATCATAAAAGCCTGTGTGACTCTACCTGTGCTCATAACCCTCTTAATCCAATAAACCACACACACACACACGACGTGTTAGTATGTCCCAGTACGTGCATACACGGAATACACACTCAAAATTATGTCGTTTTTCTTCACAAAAAAAGAGTACATAGTTTTAGTGCATAGTATAAGTACGTGAATTGGGATGCAGAACATGAGTGTTAAACGGGGGAACAGGAAGTCCTCCATTTTATTATTTACTGTTTATAATGATGGACAGAAATGCTGTGTTAAAGCAGCCATCTCGGGGCAAAAAACAATCAAAATAAACCACACACACACACACACACACACACACACACACACACACAGAGATGAAGAGTTATATGCTTTATTGTTGAAGCAAAGTGAAAGAAAGAAAAAACAGAAATAATCACAAAATTACACTAAATTTAAAGAGTGATAAATTAAAAAATAATCTTACAAAACAAAAACAATAAAAAAGTTCTTCACTTTATGTCGTGGAAAACAATCTTTTCAGCCTAAGTCAAAAACTTCAGAGACAGAGAGTTAGTAGATGTCAAAAAGTAAATAAACTTTATTGAAACAATAAAGTGAATTTATTAAATAAATTTAATAAATAAAATAATTAAAGTGTATTCATGTCTATGTGTCTATATTCATGTCTATTAAATATTCATGTCTATGTGTATTCATGTCTATGTGTCTATATTCATGTCTATGTGTCTATATTCATGTCTATGTGTATTCATGTCTATGTGTATATATTCATGTCTATGTGTCTATATTCATGTCTATGTGTATTCGTCTATGTGTCTATATTCATGTCTATGTGTATTCGTCTATGTGTCTATATTCATGTCTATGTGTATTCATGTCTATGTGTCTGTATTCATGTCTATGTGTATTCATGTCTATGTGTATTCGTCTATGTGTCTATATTCATGTCTATGTGTATTCATGTCTATGTGTCTGTATTCATGTCTATGTGTATTCATGTCTATGTGTATTCATGTCTATGTGTATTCGTCTATGTGTCTATATTCATGTCTATGTGTATTCATGTCTATGTGTATTCGTCTATGTGTCTATATTCATTTCTATGTGTATTCATGTCTATGTGTCTATATTCATGTCTATGTGTATTCATGTCTATGTGTCTATATTCATGTCTATGTGTATTCATGTCTATGTGTCTGTATTCATGTCTATGTGTCTATATTCATGTCTATGTGTATTCATGTCTATGTGTCTGTATTCATGTCTATGTGTCTATATTCATGTCTATTAAATATTCATGTCTATGTGTATTCATGTCTATGTGTCTATATTCATGTCTATGTGTATTCATGTCTATGTGTCTATATTCATGTCTATGTGTATTCATGTCTATGTGTCTATATTCATGTCTATGTGTCTATATTCATGTCTATTAAATATTCATGTCTATGTGTATTCATGTCTATGTGTATTCATGTCTATGTGTATTCATGTCTATGTGTCTGTATTCATGTCTATGTGTCTATATTCATGTCTATGTGTCTATATTCATGTCTATGTGTCTATATTCATGTCTATGTGTCTATATTCATGTCTATGTGTATTCATGTCTATGTGTCTATATTCATCGTTATTAAATATTCATGTCTTGTGTCTATATTCATGTCTATGTGTCTATATTCATGTCTATGTGTCTATATTCATGTCTATTAATATTCATGTCTATGTGTATTCATGTCTATGTGTAATTCATGTCTATGTGTCTATATTCATGTTATGTGGTCTATATTCATGTCTATGTGTCTATATTCATGTCTATGTGTAATTCATGTCTATGTGTCTATATTCATGTCTAATTAAATATTCATGTCCTATGTGTCTATATTCCATGTCTATGTGTTATATTCATGTCTATGTGTATTCATGTCTTGTGTCTATATTCATGGTCTATGTGTCTATATTCATGTCTATGTGTATTCATGTCTATGTGGTCTATATTCTCATGTCTATGTGTCTATATCCATGTCTATTGTGTATTATCATGTCTATGTGGTCTATATCATGATCTATGTGGTATCTCATCGGTCTATGTGTCATATTATTCAATGTCTATCGTGTATTACATGTCTATGTGTATTCATGTCTATGTGTCTATATTCATGTCTATGTGTCTATATTCATGTCTATGTGTATTCATGTCTATGTGTCTATATTCATGTCTATGTGTATTCATGTCTATGTGTATTCATGTCTATGTGTCTATATTCATGTCTATGTGTATTCATGTCTATGTGTCTATATTCATGTCTATGTGTATTCATGTCTATGTGTCTATATTCATGTCTATGTATATTCATGTCTATGTGTCTATATTCATGTCTATGTGTCTATATTCATGTCTATGTGTATTCATGTCTATGTGTCTATATTCATGTCTATGTGTCTATATTCATGTCTATGTGTCTATATTCATGTCTATGTGTATTCATGTCTATGTGTATTCATGTCTATGTGTCTATATTCATGTCTATGTGTCTATATTCATGTCTATGTGTATTCATGTCTATGTGTCTGTATCATGTCTATGTGTATTCATGTCTATGTGTCTGTATTTCATGTCTGTGTCTATATTCATGTCTATGTGTCTATATTCATGTCTATGTGTCTATATTCATGTCTATGTGTCTATATTCATGTCTATGTGTATTCATGTCTATGTGTCTATATTCATGTCTATGTGTCTATATTCATGTCTATGTGTATTCATGTCTATGTGTATTCATGTCTATGTGTCTATATTCATGTCTATGTGTTATTCATGTCTATGTGTCTATATTCATGTCTATGTGTATTCATGTCTATGTGTCTATATTCATGTCTATGTGTATTCATGTCTATGTGTCTGTATTCATGTCTATGTGTCTATATTCATGTCTATGTGTCTATATTCATGTCTATGTGTCTATATTCATGTCTATGTGTATTCATGTCTATGTGTCTATATTCATGTCTATGTGTATTCATGTCTATGTGTCTATATTCATGTCTATGTGTCTATATTCATGTCTATGTAATATTCATGTCTATGTGTCTATATTCATGTCTATGTGTCTATATTCATGTCTATGTGTATTCATGTCTATGTGTCTATATTCATGTCTATGTGTCTATATTCATGTCTATGTGTCTATATTCATGTCTATGTGTATTCATGTCTATGTGTCTATATTCATGTCTATTAAATATTCATGTCTATGTGTATTCATGTCTATGTGTCTATATTCATGTCTATGTGTCTATATTCATGTCTATTAAATATTCATGTCTATGTGTATTCATGTCTATGTGTATTCATGTCTATGTGTCTATATTCATGTCTATGTGTCTATATTCATGTCTATTAAATATTCATGTCTATGTGTATTCATGTCTATCTGTCTATATTCATGTCTATTAAATATTCATGTCTATGTGTATTCATGTCTATGTGTCTATATTCATGTCTATGTGTCTATATTCATGTCTATGTGTATTTCATGTCTATGTGTCTATGTCTATATTCATGTCTATGTGTCTATATTCATGTCTATTAAATATTCATGTCTATGTGTATTCATGTCTATGTGTCTATATTCATGTCTATGTGTCTATATTCATGTCTATTAAATATTCATGTCTATGTGTATTCATGTCTATCTGTCTATATTCATGTCTATTAAATATTCATGTCTATGTGTATTCATGTCTATGTGTCTATATTCATGTCTATGTGTCTATATTCATGTCTATGTGTCTATATTCATGTCTATGTGTATTCATGTCTATGTGTCTATATTCATGTCTATGTGTCTATATTCATGTCTATGTGTATTCATGTCTATGTGTATTCATGTCTATGTGTCTATATTCATGTCTATGTGTCTATATTCATGTCTATGTGTATTCATGTCTATGTGTCTATATTCATGTCTATGTGTATTCATGTCTATGTGTCTATATTCATGTCTATGTGTCTATATTCATGTCTATGTGTATTCATGTCTATGTGTCTATATTCATGTCTATGTGTATTCATGTCTGTGTGTCTATATTCATGTCTATGTGTATTCATGTCTATGTGTATTCATGTCTATGTGTCTATATTCATGTCTATGTGTCTATATTCATGTCTATGTGTATTCATGTCTATGTGTCTATATTCATGTCTATGTATATTCATGTCTATGTGTCTATATTCATGTCTATGTGTCTATATTCATGTCTATATTCATGTCTATGTATATTCATGTCTATGTGTCTATATTCATGTCTATGTGTATTCATGTCTATGTGTATTCATGTCTATGTGTCTATATTCATGTCTATGTGTCTATATTCATGTCTATGTGTATTCATGTCTATGTGTCTGTATTCATGTCTATGTGTATTCATGTCTATGTGTCTGTATTCATGTCTGTGTCTATATTCATGTCTATGTGTCTATATTCATGTCTATGTGTCTATATTCATGTCTATGTGTCTATATTCATGTCTATGTGTATTCATGTCTATGTGTCTATATTCATGTCTATGTGTCTATATTCATGTCTATGTGTATTCGTCTATGTGTCTATATTCATGTCTATGTGTATTCATGTCTATGTGTCTATATTCATGTCTATGTGTATTCATGTCTATGTGTCTATATTCATGTCTATGTGTATTCATGTCTATGTGTATTCGTCTATGTGTCTATATTCATGTCTATGTGTATTCATGTCTATGTGTCTATATTCATGTCTATGTGTATTCATGTCTATGTGTCTGTATTCATGTCTATGTGTCTATATTCATGTCTATTAAATATTCATGTCTATGTGTATTCATGTCTATGTGTCTATATTCATGTCTATGTGTCTATATTCATGTCTATGTGTCTATATTCATGTCTATGTGTATTCATGTCTATGTGTCTATATTCATGTCTATTAAATATTCATGTCTATGTGTATTCATGTCTATGTGTCTATATTCATGTCTATGTGTCTATATTCATGTCTATTAAATATTCATGTCTATGTGTATTCATGTCTATGTGTATTCATGTCTATGTGTCTATATTCATGTCTATGTGTCTATATTCATGTCTATTAAATATTCATGTCTATGTGTATTCATGTCTATCTGTCTATATTCATGTCTATTAAATATTCATGTCTATGTGTATTCATGTCTATGTGTCTATATTCATGTCTATGTGTCTATATTCATGTCTATGTGTATTCATGTCTATGTGTCTATATTCATGTCTATGTGTATTCATGTCTATGTGTCTATATTCATGTCTATGTGTCTATATTCATGTCTATTAAATATTCATGTCTATGTGTATTCATGTCTATGTGTCTATATTCATGTCTATGTGTCTATATTCATGTCTATTAAATATTCATGTCTATGTGTATTCATGTCTATCTGTCTATATTCATGTCTATTAAATATTCATGTCTATGTGTATTCATGTCTATGTGTATTCATGTCTATGTGTCTATATTCATGTCTATGTGTCTATATTCATGTCTATGTGTCTATATTCATGTCTATGTGTATTCATGTCTATGTGTCTATATTCATGTCTATGTGTCTATATTCATGTCTATGTGTCTATATTCATGTCTATGTGTATTCATGTCTATGTGTATTCATGTCTATGTGTCTATATTCATGTCTATGTGTCTATATTCATGTCTATGTGTATTCATGTCTATGTGTCTATATTCATGTCTATGTGTATTCATGTCTATGTGTCTATATTCATGTCTATGTGTCTATATTCATGTCTATGTGTATTCATGTCTATGTGTCTATATTCATGTCTATGTGTATTCATGTCTGTGTGTCTATATTCATGTCTATGTGTATTCATGTCTATGTGTATTCATGTCTATGTGTCTATATTCATGTCTATGTGTCTATATTCATGTCTATGTGTATTCATGTCTATGTGTCTATATTCATGTCTATGTGTCTATATTCATGTCTATGTGTATTCATGTCTATGTGTCTATATTCATGTCTATGTGTCTATATTCATGTCTATGTGCATTCATGTCTATGTGTATTCATGTCTATGTGTCTATATTCATGTCTATGTGTCTATATTCATGTCTATTAAATATTCATGTCTATGTGTATTCGTGGCTTAGTGGTTAACACGTTCGCCTCACACCTCCAGGATCCGGGGTTCAAGTCCCGTGGGGCCGTATGTGCGGAGTTTGCATGTTCTCCCCGTGCTGCGGGGGTTTCCTCCGGGTACTCTGGTTTCCTCCCCAGTCCAAAGACATGCATGGTAGGCTGAGTGTCCATAGCGTATAAACGGGTGAGTGTGTATGTGATTGTGCCTGGCGATGGACTGGCACCCTGTCTTGTACCCCATGCACCCCGCCTTGTGCCCCATGCTCCTTGGGATAGACTCCAGGTTCCCCGTGACCCTGAAAAGGAGTAAGCAGTAGAAGATGGATGGATATTGATTATACATATAGATTATACTTAAATAATAAATCTTACTGTTAGTTACACATATTGATTACACTTCATAGATATTTTCTATACCTTCAATAATTATTAAATGTCAATTATTTTCAAACATTCCAGTGCTATATCTAAGATTTTGTACATACTGCACACATGTACTGTTATAATAATAATAATAATAAAGAGCTGACATGAACATGCTCTTAGTCATTATATACTCTAAGTGTGTTTTATGTATATATACACAAAGCAGTTTACATCATTAATTATTATGTTTATTGTGTTTCCTGATAATCCTCCTGAGTGACAGTGTGGAACCCACCATTAGCATGGTTAGCGCTGTTAGCCTCGTGTCCCCACGGCATTTCCTGTAATAAACAGAGACACAGAAACGTATGAGAGATGAACCCATATGAGCCTCCTACACCCTACACCTCTTTAATCATTTGGACGTTCCTCTGTCCTTACACTAACAGCAGGAACTTTACATGACCCTGTGAGTTGGGTTCTACACTCTACACTGTGACTGTAACTGAGTTCAAATCAGAAGAATGTACTGCATGTCAATCTGTAAAAATACCTCTAAATATAAAATAATAACAGTAAACTTGAATCTATTGTTTTTTGTTTGTGATACTAACCTCCATCATCTCCATGGCCTTCCTGCACGTCCATGGCCTCCTCCATGGACTCCTGCACATCCCTGGCCTCGTCCATGGCCTCCTCCATGGACTCCTGCACATCCATGGCCTCGTCCATGGCCTCCTCCATGGACTCCTGCACATCCAAAGCAAACTGCACTTTCACGGACTCCTGCACGTCCAAGGCAATCTGCACTTTCATGGCCTGGAAATGAAAGACTTGTGAGTTGGTACAATAGCCAGTAGGCCAGGCTTTGCAACTAAGTTCTAATGTATGTCAATTAATTAAAACAAACAACATATCTTTGTTTATCACAGGCTTAAAGAAGAGTGCAAATGCACAAGATAACAGAATCCTCACCAAGGGCCGTGAGGGCTGGAGTACGCTCTGCCCAGTAACAGTGAAGTGCAATACACGATCCATTCTGCAAAAAAAAATTACAAGACCCTTTGATGAGAAGCCTTCTTGAGTATTATTTAACATTCTGCTGAAACAGACAGTATAATAAACATTATATTTCAGTCTGTGTAACACTGATGTGACCTAGCCTCTCTTTAACCCTCTGAGGTCGGAGTGAAAGCTGCCTGATGGTGCTGGTTCTGTCGTGGTGTACTATCTGTCTAAATTTCATGAACTTTACACACAAAGATCACAAAATATTCTACAGTCTAATTTTCAGTACAAACCCAGCTACAGTAATGTACAAACAGGACGTGGGTCAGATTTATACGCAGGTTATAAATTTGGTATAAAAACACAGAGATTGTAAACTGTTGTCATGGCTGTGTGCAGAAATCCTGTAAAAACACACCTTATCCATCAGGGACAAACTGATTCTGTTACATAAACTGATTCACTGAGGTGCTGGGCATGGAAACATCTGAAAATATTGTAGTGACTGCAATCAGATGTAGAAATAAATGGATAAAAGTGTGGTGATGTCCTCACTTCTTCACTACATGAAGAGGTAAAGGCGGGACCAATCGCTCGTCCTCACTGAATATGAATGAGGTGTGAGCTTTTACCTGATTACTATTCATACCTGAGCTCAGGTTACAGCCCCGCCCAACTCCATCCAACTTTCACAACTAAGCAATCATACAAGAGAAAAAAACAAACAATTCCACCATTATACACCCAGTACAAGCAAATATTACATACATCACCTACATCTACCAATAAAAGCAATAACATCTCACTTACTGCAGAAGAAGAAGAAGAAGAAGAAGAAGTAGAAGAGGAAGAAGAAGAAGAAGAAGAAGAAGAAGTTGAAGTTCATTCTCCAGGAGACTTCGCTGCTCCATGTTCCAAAATAAAGTGAAACCTGGAACACGATGAATTATGTAAGAAATCTGTAAGAAATCCTTCTGATGGGACGTTTAACACTGACACATGGAAACTCTTTTTGAAGTTCTTGAAGGCGTGGCCAGGTCACATGACTGCTACAAACAAATCCAGTCTGGTCTGGAGAACAGAAGCAGTATTCAGAGTTTAGGAAGTTCATTATCATATGATTTACATCACCATTTACGTGCAGGTGTTTAGCAGATCCTTTTATCCTGAGCAACTTAGAACCAGTGAAAGCAGCTGAAGTAATCTGTAGTGATGAATAACCTGGAACATGGAGCATGAGGGCTGGAGTGCGACAGTCAGTAACAAAAAGGACAAAAATTCAGACCTGAGTGAGGGTCTAATTAAGAGCGTGGACAATAAATAGAAGTTTAAAAAAAAACAGTCAGTAAAGAGAACAAAAAACAATGAAGTGTTGATATGATCAGAGAACGTACTGGAAGAATGGATCCACAGAATTGTTTGGAGAGTAAACTGTGAAACCAGGTTGTGTACGTGTGTGTGTGTGTGTGTGTGTGTGTATGTGTGTATGTGTGTATATGTTTATGTGTATATGTTTGTGTGTATGTGTGTGGATATATGTCTATGTGCATGTGTGTGTATATGTGTATGTATGTGTATGTTTGTGTGTATGTTTGTGTGTGTGTGTGTATATGTGTATGTGCATGTGTGTGTATATGTGTATGTATGTGTGTGTGTGTGTGTTTATACGTGTGTATACGTGTATGTGTGTGTATGTATGTGAGCAGTATCTCTTTGTCTGAACAACCGGTGACGTATCAGAATAGCTCTAACCTACAGGAGAACTATTACAAGGTGGATATTTTCTTCTTTCCACCAGACCTTCCTCTGCCCCTGTGTCCTGTCCAACTGTAATAGAAAATCTGTCATTGGGAAACTTCAACCAAAACTTTTTGCTTGGGAAAGTCACTGGAAGTCCAACTGACCAAAGAGTAAATCTCAGAGTGAACATTAAGTCTACTTCCTTAGCTCTGTCCCACTGCCGTGTGCTGTGTCTGTAAAAGATCTGACTGGAAAAAAAGTGTCATTTCATATATAAAAATTCTACACACCCCTGTAGAAATTAGTTTTTTTTGTAATTTCTCCATCTTTAATGTCATAAAACACCCAAGAAACTTCCAGTGAAAAACAAAGAGAAAGGTTTTAGGGAATTCAGCACTCAGTGTTTTCAGATAAGAGTTCACAAACTTGGCACGTCTTCTTTTGGCAATTTTATTCCACTTTTCCTTGCAATTCCTTGCAGATCTATCAAATAGCGATGGGATCTCGTGTGCCCAGCCCTCTTCAAGTCATTCTACAAGTTTGAAATAGGTTTTTGATCATCGTTAAATGTGGCCCATGATCAGACAGGTCACTAGAGACTGACAAAAACATACAAGCTCTTTTTTTAATGAAAGATTAAGATAGTTTGCTAGTTATATCAAATCCTAATAGCAGGAAATTGAACCCTATAAAATCTGCACCTCTGATTACTTCACCATCGACCCTGTAGCCATTCCCTAGCTCTAAATGGGGAAACTAGTACCCATTGACTCTAATGCACCAGGTAACTGATTGTTACACAGCAAATCCCATCATGCTCCATCATTGGGGCGTTATCTCAAGTTCTGTCCATTTTTGATATTCTATGCTCAAATTGCTCACCTCAAACATTTGTGGAGATCCTGCACCAACTGAAAATTAACATAACTGGGCATCAGCCCATCATCCTCAAAGCCCGGGTGCCCTCGAGCATTTTCACCAAACATTAAAGTCTTCTGTAAAGTTTGGTCTCCTGTCTGCCAGTGTGTGTTTGAGAATGTAAAAACTCTCCTTGGCTCCAGTACTAAGCTCTTACAACTGTTCAAATGAAAGAAACAAAGGGAATGGCTAGACTGGTTTGAGCTGACAGGAAGACTACAGTAACTCAAATAATGACTCTTAACATCTGCGCTGATCAAAAAAGAATCTCAGAAAGCACAACATGTCTGATCTTGAGGTGGCTATACAGCAGAAATCCAAACTGGAAATCAACCCCCCCACCCCCGCCCCCGCCCCGCCGCATATGGAGCGCTGTCAGGCTGTAGCAGTCTTACTGAACACAGCTTACTAACACTTACACAACTATTTAAATATAAAGTTCACTTTAGTCCACTTATACTCACCTTCAATAAAGACTTTGTTATGATGGAGCCTCCCGGGTCAGAAGAGATACAGCTATACCCTCCGTTAATGGGACAATTCTTCAGCCAGTGTATGAGCTGGAGGCACACCACAAGGGTTTTAGACTGCCTAACGCACTTAATTTTACTTACATATCTTCACGGGCCTTGGCTGCAGTGACAGTATTGCTTTACATGAACTCTATTACACATTAGAGTTGTTCAATTTAATTCATTATTATAGTCTGTGCCACTGCAGTAGCATATCCCTCCTGTGTGAAAGTGATTCACTCCCAGGCCTGGATGTTAAATGTTGTGATTGATTCCACTTTAAATGAAAAGACATTGCCATCTGCAGAGGAGACACAACGCCTGTCTATTTACAGAGTAAAGTAGGAATTCAAAAAGTCACAACATAACTCAGTCTCTTGTTATTTCGAGACTGGACTCTTGCGTCTCACTCCTGGCAGGTCTGCTTCTGAGTGCACTTTGACCTCTGCGGCAGATCCAGAATGCAGCTGCACAACTTGGTTTCAACCTTTCTAACTTCTCCCACACCACCCCATTACTACGCTCCCACCACTGGCTTCTTTTAGCTGCTGCATCAGTTTTAAAAACACTGATGCTTACCTGCAAAGCCAAAAACGGACCAGCACCCACTCACCTTCCAAGCAGGCTGCGCTGTTCACCGAAAACAGTTAAAAGGAACAGTGCAATACTGCAGGGAGATTTTTGATCAATTTAAACCACTAAAATATAAAATTTCACAAAGAGGGAGAAATAGTGGATACTTTCTACATTTAATATAGAAAAACGCTTCACTGCCAGATTTTAACACAGTTTAAAGGAGGCTGAGATTCCCCAGCTAGACTTACATATGAATTTAGATTTATTCATTAATTTACATAACAGCTTTTAATCACAACTAATCATTTTTACAAAACAGATTCAGTTATGAAGCAATGCAGGAATTTAAGAATAATCTAGACTGGGAAAATACAAGCAATGTAACTGGAGTTATTATACAAAGAACCGGTTCTGAACTAACTCCTAATGTGTTCCTTAAAGTCACCAGAGTTTACTCTAAAGCTCAGCTTACCTGTGTGGTTAATGCAAAAGCATATATTTAAAAATAAATAAATAAAATAAATCCACTTAACTATATTCCAACAGTTCATATGATCACAGCAGTATGATGTATAACTGAGGAGAAACATCAGCATGTTGGAGTTTTACAGAAACTTCATATGACTCGAGTCAGCAATAACGACGATACAACTTCACACATTTGATCACTTTATTGTAGGACACACACATTCACTTATTTCAGCACATTAACATGATCAGAATAAAAGGAACATGTAGTATTGTAGGGATTTAGTGCACAATCATAAGTCAGTACACAATTTACTAGAATTACTGTAAAAACACAAGAAGGTTCCTGTGCAAAAGTCTACCTGAGTGTTCCATCAGCGTGTACCTGTCCTGATTTACACCCAACACACACTCGTGACATCACTCCTGCTCCTGAAAGACATTAACATGTCATTAATATGTGAACAGGAGGAGACCACGTTTCACTTTACTTTCACTTTTCACCACAGCACAAACTGCAACTTCTCTACAATTTAGAGATTATATAAAATGCTCATGTTCTCCACGTGTGAGATCGTCTGAAAGCTGAGACTCTACAGGTTCTCTCAGTGTTTCAGTTGTGTGTGTGTATGTGTGTGTGTGTAAGATCAAATCCCTTCATGCTGTAAAGAGAGAAAGAGGACACTAGTGAACCTGACCATGCTGAAACTCGCAGGCGATGCTCACGGGCCCGAAGAGTTAACACACCTTTCAACTGTGTGTGTTCACCTCCACAACTCTGACGTCCTCAATAGCTTCTGCACACCGTTCTAAAAAAACAAACAAAAAACACTAACTACAAACACGATAACTAGCAATAAAATGGTACAGCAATAGTCAATCATTAAAAAAACACAAAAAAGTATTTATCAACACAAAAATAAAACCACTAGATTTTCTTCATCCCATAAACATATGTAAAGGCTAAATTATATTTGTTGTACAGAGCTAAGAGTAATCTAGTGTTGTGTAATCTAGCATCAAGAACAATCTAGTGTAGACTCCACATGACCGCTGCAGCCGAACCTCGATGCTGCACATCCAGGCCAGTTAGTGGCGGTGGCCTCCAGTCACTCCTATCCGGTTATCAACATGGCCTCCAGTCACTCCTATCCGGTTATCAACATGGCCTCCAGTCACTCCTATCCGGTTAGAGACATGGCCTCCAGTCACTCCTATCCGGTTACACACGCAGCTTTCAGACTGAATTTCGTAATCGTCGCGCTAACATTCACTTCTCGTTCCAATCAATATATGTTTTATTTTAAAAGCATTATTACACAGAGGATTCTAACTCCTAACACAACGCGCTAATAATACATTAGCTACTCAGGCTAGCATTTCTAAAGGGTTTACCGGGTGGCCTGTCATGCTACTGTATTTTATATAGAAAATATTCATTTTTTTCACGACGCAAAACGAGGTTAAAAGTGGAAAATCCTATTTTATATGTCGGGATGAAGAAAAGTCTAAAGAACTCTTTAGAAACTTACCGATAGGTAGTGAGTAGAGCGAGGACTGTGTATGCTGTTCTGCCAGTGCTTTCTCTTCTTCTCCTTCTTCTTCTTGTTGTTAATGGCGCAGTACCGCCACCTACCCTATTTTGTGCGCTTTATCCTACAATAATGATCCTCTGCCCAGACCCACAGAACCATGTTAGGAATCCAGCATTAGATGGCGCTGTGTGTTCAGCTCCTCCATCCTTCCCCAAATCCCCACATTCCCCCGATCCAAGCATTGTTACTGAACTGTTATACAGTCCTGGTTTATTTAAGGCAATTTTCTTTCCTCTGTTCTCTCTTCTATCCTTCAGTCACAATATTAAAAACAACAACTGGACACTCTGCCCTCATTCACCATCCATCAGGGGTTAGGTATGGTCTGGGGCTGCGTGTTCATCTCCTTCAGGATCCACAGTGGAACAGAGCATCATTACTTTATTCTCATTTAAATCCTTGCGTTTAGCCCTGTACTGTACTGTACTGTACTGTTGGATCTATTAAACTCATATCCCAGTAAATATTTCAAGTCTTCTTTCCCTTTATATTTAAAAATGTTATTAATTCCTTTCTATCCTCCCCGTTCCTTTTACAATTATATATTACATGTTCTACTGTTTCTTTCTCACCACAGGACTCACACAGATCACTATCACTCCGGTTAAGAACAGTCATGCATTCAGTCCTGAGTGAAGTCTTAGCCTAGTTATTATGACCTCTTCCTATTTCTACCACAGAGAGTTCTTTTAGTATATACCAGTTTTTTTTTTATATAGACGCCTTCCCTTAGTGTCCATAATCCAAATTTCTTGCCATTCTTTGTGTAATATTTTTCTTAATAAAGCTTTTAAATTCTCCTTCACCTCAGGCCACACTGACATCCACTTCCTTCCTTTTTAAAGCATCTTTTGCTATCCCATCAGCGGTTTTCTTTCCAGATTTCCCTGCCCTGTACATACACACTGATACCCAGCAAAATCCTATTTCTACTCCTCTCTCCTTTTCTTTCTATATGCCATAATAACATAAGGTCCATTCCTGAAAATGGGTGCCATTTGTTTGTTGTAACTCTTACAAATTAAACTCCCTTTTTAAAAATCTTTTTTTCAACACTGAATCTAATAACACATATTTAACTATTTAAAATGTGTATTGGTCCATCTGGTCCCAACATAACTTTCATTTTTTACAAGGTTTCTAAGCAGAAGATGGTTGCATTTTTCTTCGTTCTGTTACCAAAACTCATGTGCAATTTAAAAATTTTTAAATTTTGTTTAAAAATGCTTTTCAACTAATTCCTGTTTCCCCTCAAGAAAGTGTTTATTTTAAAGAAATGGCTGGTTACACGTTCAAATAATTGATATTTCTGACTAATAAATTCACTATATATACACACATTTTTCCCTTTTAAAGGAAAACCAAACCTCAAGTTTATAAAAAAAAAAAAAATCTGGTAATTTATTAAACAGCCGGATAAATGATGGACCAGACATAGTTGAAAAAAAAATATAGTGGTTTAACTTTATTATTATTATTATTATTATTATTATTATTATTATTATTTAGAAGAAAAACAACTTTTATTTCAACAACAAAGGCTTTATTTCCTTTTATGGCTTAGAAGATGAATATTTGACAATGCCAATCTGTATGAATCCATCAGAAAGAGTTAAACCAATCGGTGAAAGTTTTCACATATCCAGTTTTATCTGAAAATAGAGTGTTTACTTTATTATAGCAGTGTGTTGAATGATAAAGGCCTGTAACACTGATTTTCTGATAAGTGGTCGACTCAAGAGCTCAAACAAAATTTAAAGGAAAAAACTGAACTTTGAACCAATTCACAAATCACGATGATCTATTTGATCCTTGTATGAACATCTAAACGGTCATTTTATTAAATATTATATAATCTTATTTATCTAACGGCAGGGATAGAGAGACATGGATGAAGGCAGAGAGACAGGTCTGTGTGTTATTATTACACAATACCAAGGTAATAGAGCTGTAAGACATCAGATATCAAATGTGTGTGTGTGTGTGTGTGTGTGTGTGTGTGTGTGTGTGTGTTCACAAGTCAGGTTCTATCTGAAATGAGAATCTGCATGAACTCATACTTGAAGACCGTGTAGGTTACTCTTCACCTTCCCATCTCACCCACTTATAAAAGGTTTGACGGACAAACACACTGCTGAGGAAAATTCACTAATCAACCTGATCCAGATGATGGTGGTGTCAGCCTTCTAAGTGTTTAACTTTTTTGAGTTGTACACGTTATAAAAGAAATCATTTTTAAGCAGTTTAAAAATGTGGACGTGGAGGTTATGAAGAATAACACGAGGTAGTGTTTACATGTCTACAGTAGCCCATTTACAGCCAAAAGCACCACAAACTATCTTTATTCCTGTGCAGATGTGGACAATAAAACATCTGGGACATCAGGGACAATAATAGTCTGAGACGTGATACACACTTAAACCTGTAGAGCTGCAATACACACATTCAGATTCCAAAAAAGAAGAGATCTGTATTTTCTGACAGGAAGAAACACACATCTGCGTCATCAACCTATTCACAGGAAACGCAGCACAGTTTCACTTTCACTACAAACAGCAGTGACTGTATTCTGTACGACGTGATCTCGGATATCTGCGTGTTTTACTGATCTTCGGTCTTCACATTATTCCGAGTCGCTTCATGTGTGTGATTTAAACTCTCCTCGGAATCGGTAAGTAATCATTATTTCCTCTGAACATTAGATCATGTCCTTATCTGTCCTTATCCGCTCCGTATCGAGCCCAGGGTTACCGCACCTTCCCTTTCTTTCTTCTCATTAATCTAATGTTTCGTCTTCAGCAAATACTTTTTTCACGTCCCTGAAGTAATTGTTAGAGTTGTACAGATCCACCTGGGTTATACCCCTACTCTTTACTATCAGTGTCCTGGGATTTGTTGAGAAAAGTGTATCTTTATGGAACTCCGGAGCGACTTGGTGCAGCGACTCCTAGTGGAAGTGAAGATAGTAGCGCACACGCCATCCCAGTCCACACCTGCTCACTGCCAGGCGCAGCGCCATCGTGCAGTAGCCAATTCGCTTAGCTTAGTGTAGCTTAGTTTAGGATTTAAAGTAATAAAATAAATAAATAAATAAATAAATAAATAAATAAACACTCACTTTGACTAAAATGAATAAATATGACATGATGAAAAAGCGACTAAATTAAAAGGATATTTTTTGTCAGAAGACAAAAACTATGCTATTATATTAGCATTATATCAGTGGTTTTTAAATGGTTTTAAAATGACAATAATATAGTTTATCACAATTATTTCTGGGATAACATATTGTTCAATGAAATTTGTTACCGTGACAGATCTAGAAAGTCGTTAGCTCATGCTCGGAAAGTCCCAAAAATTTGCTTGTAGAAGAACCCTGTAAATGTATTTATACACAGTACACGTATATTTTATTCGCATTAAGTATTTTTTTTTATTTCTGTCTGTAATAATATCTATGTTGTAGAATGATGGAGGGAAAGAGATCAGACTCTCCAGAACCCAGCTGTGTGTCCATGAAGAGTGACCGGTCAATGGAACCCATAACTAACTTCAGAGACAGAGACAGTTCTCCTGATCCGAGGTCAGTACAGTGAGGAGATTTAGTTCTTTTCTCACCAATAAAAAACTGAAGGGGCATTTACACTCAGACATACACTTCAAAAAGGAAAAGGAAGCGCTAACAGAAACTATTTATCCTGTTCAAACTGTTTTTCCCTCAAAGATAATTAATTGAGTTCATTCTTGCATGGTAAGTAAGAACAAGAAGACTGATGTGGGGGCGGGGCCCCGGAGTTAGTTAGTTGTCCTGGAGCTACTGAATGAAAATGTTTGTGTGTTTATATATGAAATGATTGGATAACCACCAAACACTGACTCAGAAGCAGTAATTAAGTCGCAAAATAACCCTGCAAATATATTTGTACACAGTACAAGTTTGTTTGTTTGTACAGTGCTGTGAAAAAATATTTGCCCCCATCCTGATTTCTTCTGCTTTTGTGTATATCTCATACTAAATAGTTTTAGATCTTCAAACGAAATACAATATAAAACAAAAGCAACCTGAGTAAACACACTATACAGTTTTAATTATTATTTTTTTATTGACACAAGAAATGTTATCCAACACCTATCACCTGTGTGAAAAACTAATTTCCCCCTTAAACATAAAATCTGGTCGCGCCGCCTTTAGCAGCAACAACTGAAACCAAACACTTCTGATACCTGGAGATCAGACTTTCACTTACTTCTAGGACTAGGACTTACTACTTCGCTTTGGATCATTATCTTGCTGAATAATCCAAATTCATAACTTTTTTGCTTCTATAAATAACATGATCATTAAAAAAAAATGTATTTTGTGTTTACTCAGGTTGCCTTTGTATTATCTTAGATTTTGTTTTAATTTCAGAAACAATTTAGTATGAGATATACACAAAAACAGGAACAAGAAATCAGAATGGGGGCAAATACTTTTTCACAGCACCGTACATCTTAACCTCATTTTATTAATGTCTGCACCTTTCCAACATTTCAGACATAATATGGTCGGTTAGAATGCTAGGACTTGCCTTTTACTCTGTCTGTATTATTTAATTTGCTTCTTATTAGAATAAGATGAAGATTGTTTAAGAGGTTCTGAGTTAATTCAAAGTTTATATACAATCATCTGTATACATTCCATATTATATTAACATGTCCAATTCCCTTCATTTCTGTCTGTAATAATATTTGTGTTGTAGAATGATGAAGAGAAAGAGATCAGACTCACCAGAACCCAGCGGTGTGTCCATGAAGAGTGACCAGTCAATGAATATCATAACTAACTTCAGAGAGAGAGACAGCTCTCCTGATCCGAGGTCAGTACTGTGAGGAGTTTTACAGCAGTGTTCCACGTGATCAAGCTCACTGGTCTCATTATATAACTATTTATTAATTCATTCATTAAAACATTTCTCGCTAAACATGTTAGTGTCAGTGCGGAAATCCTGAAATCAGTGTATTGTGTTAAGAGGATAGTGTTAAATATCTGTCTCTGTATTTATTAGTGTGTTGTGCAGCTATGAATACATATAGTCTATATTACATCATGTGTTTTATTTCTTCACAGACCACAACAGAAGAAATCAAAACTCAGCAGAAATCAGGACTCTGATTTCAGATCAGAATTGGACCCCATATTCAAGGTGTGTGTATGCGGTTTATCCATGTGCAGCAGCATTATGGGTAATCAGACAGAATTTCAGCTGTAACTGTGGGAATAGAAAGAGACTTTTCTTCTTTTTATAAAATAAAAGCATCTCTCAGTGTGTAACATTATAATATTTAGATGTGTTCCTGTGTGTTTCTAACCAGGAGCTGGAACACAAAGTCATCACTCTGATGAAGAAAGAGCTGAAGAGGTTTAGGAAGCTCCTGAGTCCAGATTACCCATCATGCACTGAGAGGGAGGTGGAGGATGAGGAGGATCTGCACAGTGTCAGAGACGGAGCGCTGAAGATCACACTGCACGTCCTGAAGAACATGAACCACACAGATCTCGCTAACACACTGCACAACAGTAAGAGCTCTGAGTCATGACTTTATTTTATCAACTTAAATTCTGTTCATACTTAAACACATCATATTCAATTTATCAAGATGAATTAGTCAATAATATTAACAATCTGAAATTAGTTTTAGTTTGCACTGTATATGTTTTTATTTCTAAATTTAATACATTAATCAGGAATGTACATCAATATTTAATTTATTTATTTAAAGTGATTTTACATTAAAACATGTTATTACTTTGTTTATTAGAGTCTGAGGCCTCTGTGTATCAGACAAAACTGAAATCCAGCCTGAGAGAGAAGTTTAAAAGAATTAATGAAGGAATCTCACAGCATGGAAGTTCAGCATTTCTGAATGAGATCTACACAGATCTCTACATCACAGAGGGTTGGAGTGGAGACGTCAATAATGAACATGAGGTGAGACAGATTGAGACAGCGTCCAGGAGACCAGCAGCACAGGAGAAACCCATCAAATGTAATGATCTCTTTAAAGACAAGTCCATCAGAAGTGTTCTGACTGAAGGAGTTTCTGGAATTGGAAAAACAGTCTCTGTGCAGAAGTTCATTCTGGACTGGACTGAAGGAAAAGCAAATCAGGACGTCACCTTCATGTTTCCACTTCCCTTTAGAGAGCTGAATCTGATGAAGCAGAAACATCTCAGTCTGATGGATCTTCTTCATCATTTTTCCCTGAAATGAGAAAACTAGAATTAATAGACTCCTACAAAGTCCTGTTGATCTTTGATGGTCTGGATGAGTGTCGACTTCCTCTAAATTTCTAGAAGAATGAGATGTTGTGTGATGTGACAGAGTCAGCCTCAGTGGATGTGCTGCTGACGAACCTCATCAAGGGGAATCTGCTTCCCTCTGCTCTCCTCTGGATAACCTCTCGACCAGGAGCAGCCAATCAGATCCCTCCTGAGTGTGTAGACCAGGTAACAGAGGTACGAGGGTTCAGTGATCCTCAGAAAGAGGAGTACTTCAGGAAGAGGATCAGTGATCAGAGCCTGGCCAATAAAATCATCTCACACATGAAGTCTTCAAGAAGCCTCCACATCATGTGCCACATCCCAGTCTTCTGCTGGATCTCAGCCACTGTTCTAGAGAGAATGTTGGGAGAAGCAGAGAGTGGAGAGATCCCCAAGACTCTGACTCAAATGTTCACACACTTCCTGATCTTTCAGATCAAACACAAGGACCAAAAGTACCATCAGAAATGTGACCCTGATCCTCAGCAGACCAGAGAGAGTATCCTGGCACTGGGAAGACTGGCTTTCCAACAGCTGGAGAAAGGAAACCTGATCTTCTATGAGGAAGACCTGAGAGAGTGTGGCATTGATGTGAGAGAAGCGTCAGTGTACTCAGGAGTGTGTACCCAAATCTTCAGAGAGGAGTTTGGGCTTCACCTGGGGAAGGAGTTCAGGACTGTTCAGGAGTTTCTGGCTGCTTTATACACATTTCTCTCCTTCATCAGCAGAAATGTAACAGAACAACAAACCACTGATCTGTCTGATCTTCTCACCAAGTCAGACATGTCTGATCTCCTCAGGAGCGCAGTGGACAAGGCCTTACAGAGTGAGAACGGACACCTGGACCTGTTCCTCCGCTTCCTTCTGGGTCTCTCACTGGATTCCAATCAGACTCTCTTACGAGGCTTAATGCCACAGACAGGAAGCAGCTCTCACAGCAAACAGGAAACAGTCGAGTACATCAAGGAGAAGATCAGGGAGAATCCATCTCCAGAGAAATCCATCAATCTGTTCCACTGTCTGAATGAACTGGATGATCATTCTCTAGTGCAGGAAGTACAAACTTACATAAAAAAGGGAGGCCACCATCGTCTCAGTGGAACCAGACTCTCTCCTTCTCAGTGGTCAGCTCTGGTGTTTGTGTTACTGAACTCAGGACAGGAGCTGGATGAGTTTAATTTTATTAAATATTACCCAACAGAGGAATGTCTTCTGAAGCTGCTGCCAGTGGTCAAAGCCTCCAGAAAAGCTATGTGAGTATTTTTATTTATAAATGTATTACTGCATGGTTTATTATTTTAATGTAACACTGAACAATGGTGTGGGAAGTGTGTGCGCGTGTGGGAAGTGTAGTCCTCGTTTGTTTATTCTGAAACTACATGTTTGTAGTTTGTGTTGTATTCTGAGAACTGTAGTTGCTGGTTTGACATGACAGACATGAACACACCACCTGTACTCAAGAGAATTTCCTTTCACTTACTTACTTACTAAGGCATTACAATAATCTAGTCTAGATGTGATGAAAGCATGAACTAATATTTCTGCATCATGTAGTGACAATATATTTCTTATCTTAGAAATATTAGTAGTTACATCATACACTTTCTGTCAAACTGTCAATCAAAGTGTTGTGTGTGATAATTTATGACCCTCTGTGCTTCCCTGACTGGCAGGTCTGTAGGGGTGGTGAGGGGGGTAACCCTATGGAGTGTATCAGCTGATCAATCTGGCTCCTTTGTGTCTAGGGGTGTTGTGGAGAGGTGTGTGTGGGGGGAATAGCCCCCCTCCCAACAAAAGGTGTTTATGTTAATGAGTTTGCTTTTTGATGGGGTGAAATACGTCTGAAATACGTCTTTGTGTTACTGTGTGGCGTTATTTCGTTTGTGTAAACACATTGTTAGAAAAGCATAATGTTTGAATGTGTACAGATATGAGTAGAATATTTGTTTTGTGAAAATAAATGAAAACAATTGTTGATTATGTTTTTAGGGATCCCGGTTTACCTTTGAATAAAAAGTTTAGGAGGTAAAGCGTCTTTTTAAAAAAAAGAATCTGTGTAAAATAATCGTTTGTATTACACACAATCTAAACACAAACCTTTAGGATGTAAAAATGATTAAAAGTGCTGTTTAAAAAGAATAGCGCATATTACATGACTTCTAAACAAAGATCCTTACGAGGTAAAAATGTTAAAGTGCTGGCTAAAAGAATCTCCGTAATGTTTAAACTAGGAGAGAAGTATTTTCCAGAGATGTCTTCCATTCGCTGTGTAAAAGCAGTAATGAAGTGAAAACGAACCCAACCTCTCACTCGCTAAACCCCGCCCACACATACGTGTTTTCAGACACGCCTCTCTCTCTCTCTCTCTCTCTCTCTAAACCCCGCCCACACATACGTGTTTTCAGACACGCCTCTCTCTCTCTCTCTCTCTCTCTCTATCTCTCTCTAAACCCCGCCCACTCATACGTGTTTTCAGACACGCCTCTCTCTCTCTCTCTCTCTCTCTAAACCCCGCCCACTCATACGTGTTTTCAGACACGCCTCTCTCTCTCTCTCTCTCTCTAAACCCACGCTCATACGTGTGTCACCGGCAGACAGTACTTTCGGTCAAACTGTCAACCGAAGTAGTGTGCTAATTTATGATCTTTGTGTTTTTCCTGACCGACAGTTCTGTAGGTACACCTAATTTATGACCAGGGGTGGTGGTGGGGGTGGTGGGGGTGGTGGGGGTAACCCTATCCAATGTATCAGTGGGACATTTTGGCCCCTGTATGTCTGGGTTGTGTCCTTCCCTTCCTGGGGGTGTGTGTTTTGTGTATTGTGGGGGATCTCCATCAACAAATATGTTTATGTTAATGACACTGTTGTGAAACGTGTTTCCCCCTGAATTATTCACACACAAATATAGACCTTTTTGTGGTATAAGAGAATATTTGTTTCTGAAATTACTTTTGTGGTATTGTTTTATTTCAAAGCTTAAGGATGGTTTCGGTGAAATATGTCTGATGTAAGAAAAGAGTATCAAATGGTTAATATTGGTGTGTTACTATGTGGGGGATTTCATTTTGTGTAACCACATTGTTATAAAAAGCATGATGGTTGAATGTGAATATATATGAGCAGAATGTTTGCTTGTGAAATATATGAAAACAACTGTTGATTAGGTTTTTGGGAGAACGGCGTGACTTTGAATAAACATTTACTGAAATAAAACCCCTGAAACAGATAAACCATCAATATGGCCAAAGAAATGTAAAAAATGTTTTTACATAGATTCTAAACATAAACCTTTAGGAGGTAAAACGTTTAATAGTGCCGTTTAAAAGAATCGTGCGTTTTGTTTCAACTATAAACAAGATTTTGGAAAATGGCTTGCCAACGAGGACACTTATAGAGAACTGCCGTTAAATACATACGATTTTGTCTATGCTTTGACATCCCATGTCCACACTGGCTTACAGTCAACTCGTGTAAATTCATGACCTCTGTAACACTGTTTGATCTGAATGTGTGATCTTTCCTGGCAGTTGTCTGTCGGTGTGAAAGAGAGAGATGTGTGATTTCTGGGGGTTTTGCTGACCAGAATCCTTACAAATGTGTTTATGAGTCTCAGTGCTAAAATAACGGTTAAGAAGTTGTAGTTAAAACACAGAAGAAACTCTGCAACTATCTGTTACAGTGTCTGCTCTGAGAAATCCTAATACCCCTAGAGGAACGCTGTGTATTTCACCAGCACGAGGACCTGATGAAATGAGAGAGGACCTGACTTCTGCTCCAAGAAAAAAAACAAGATGTTAGTTTGACAATTTATTCATGAAGATATAGTAAAGACGTTGTTGTTGACATTGACGTTGACGTCAACAACTCCAAAGATCGTGTCTTAAGGCCGAGTGGCTTTTTTAGGAGGTAGAAAAACATTTCAAGATGATGTTTTAAAAGAAACGGGTGTTTCGTCCATAATGGTAAAAAAGAAAAATGGTTGTACTGCAATGTGAAATAAATTGGTGGAGACACACTGAGTACATTTCTGTTCCACAGTCTATAAGGATCCACACCATTAATGTAGAACGGCAAATGTACACACCCTCCGTGACTACGTTATTTAAGATTTAAATATTTTTATTTTGTGATGGCAGAAAGACAAAACTGTTGTACATTTGGTATCTGGTGATTTTAAAGTTAGACCCCAACTGTCAAATATGTTTTGACATAGAATGTGAATTGCTTTGTCAAGGAAAAGAACACGGTGGTATGGAAAGGGTATGATGAGGTGATCTAACGCTGAGGAGTTCTACAGTACTTTGACTTGGGAACATTCCAACATGGCCCTCAGAGAGGCATTATCTAAGCTATGTATGTATAATATAGATCAGATCACCAGTCTGTCTTTACCCTCTCCTGATCTGGAGTCAAATGATTACTGTTTATTTCCTCGTATGGGTTTATGAGAGTGAGCAGTCATATACACTATAAGCCAAAGGTTTAGAAGCAGGAGAGTTATTTGTAAAGGTTCCAAAATATTTTACTAGTTGGGGGCATATTTCCAACAGAACAGAATATTAGACATTTAGTGTGAACTAGTGTAAAAAAAATTCTCTGAAATATTTCGGTGAAAATATTTTTCCATTTTAAAGGCATTATATTAGAAACGATAGTACAGTCTTTGTTGATAAGTTACCAACTTATACTTTATAACAGTTTGTTTAGGACCATCTGAATCTGGCAAACAACTTTTATTCCATTTAGGCATGCAATAAAAGTTAAATTACAAATGAGGAAGAAATGACTTGTACACTACTGCTGCGGATATTAAGTCAAACCATTTTGTTCAAACTTCAGTGTGATCCATAGAGTAGCAGAAATTTACGGCACCTCATGAATACCATGTGAAGGATTAAGTTGACTCGTCACTTACAGTTACAAAGAGGTATCCTTGTGCAGGATTATTTTCGCACCAACTTTGCCCATTGCACGTCTTCTACCATGTCAACATATAAGAAAAGGCAGAAAGTAATATGAGATGTATAAGAATATATTTTATCAAATATAAGACATTATAATGAAAAACATAATCATATTATTTAACAAGGTCTTCCATTCAGCCCTCTTGTGTAAGAGCATTATCAGTATTGTACGGCAGTTGGGACAGTAGTTAGCGGCAGTTGGGACAGTAGTTAGCTTTCAGATGTCAGATGAAAGACAAATTTTTGAGTCACAGTGCCAAACTACTGGCAGAATATTTTGATCCTTCTTTTTCAGCGTGAAGGACTGGTATTTATTTAATAGACAGATGGCACAGCTGTATACTTTGTCAGAGGATTTAGGAATTTTTTAAAGAAAGGTTCATTGTTTTTGTTCTTTTATCTTTGCTTCAGTTTGTATACTTACTTTGGTTAGTGACTTAAACTGTTTTATTAGGTGGTGACAGATTTTGTTAATGGTGATACGTGAAGATTAAGTTGGTATGCATGTACAAAATAAAACTGTCTATATACATTTCAGTGTTTAACAGTGTAACAGTGTTACAGAGGTCATGAATTTACACGAGTTGACTGTAAGCCAGCGGCGACATGGGATGTCAAAGCATAGACAAAATCGCATGTATTTAGCGGCAGTTCTGTATAAGTATCCTCGTTGGCAAGCCATTTTCCAAAATCTTGTTTATAGTTGAAACAAAACGCACGATTCTTTTAAACGGCACTATTAAACGTTTTACCTCCTAAAGGTTTATGTTTAGAATCTATGTAAAAACATTTTTTACATTTCTTTGGCCATATTGATGGTTTATCTGTTTCAGGGGTTTTATTTCAGTAAATGTTTATTCAAAGTCACGCCGTTCTCCCAAAAACCTAATCAACAGTTGTTTTCATATATTTCACAAGCAAACATTCTGCTCATATATATTCGCATTCAACCATCATGCTTTTTATAACAATGTGGTTACACAAAATGAAATCCCCCACATAGTAACACACCAATATTAACCATTTGATACTCTTTTCTTACATCAGACATATTTCACTGAAACCATCCTTAAGCTTCAAAATAAAACAATACCACAAAAGTAATTTCAGAAACAAACATTCTCTTATACCACAAAAAGGTCTATATTTGTGTGTGAATAATTCAGGGGGAAACACGTTCCACAACAGTGTCATTAACATAAACACATTTGTTGGGGGAGATCCCCCACAATACACAAAACACACACCCCCAGGAAGGGAAGGACACAACCCAGACATACAGGGGCCAAAATGTCCCACTGATACATTGGATAGGGTTACCCCCACCACCCCCACCACCACCCCTGGTCATAAATTAGGTGTACCTACAGAACTGTCGGTCAGGAAAAACACAAAGATCATAAATTAGCACACTACTTCGGTTGACAGTTTGACCGAAAGTACTGTCTGCCGGTGACACACGTATGAGCGTGGGTTTAGAGAGAGAGAGAGAGAGAGAGAGAGAGAGAGGCGTGTCTGAAAACACGTATGTGTGGGCGGGGTTTAGAGAGAGAGAGAGAGAGAGAGAGGCGTGTCTGAAAACACGTATGTGTGGGCGGGGTTTAGAGAGAGATAGAGAGAGAGAGAGAGAGAGAGAGAGGCGTGTCTGAAAACACGTATGTGTGGGCGGGGTTTAGAGAGAGAGAGAGAGAGAGAGAGAGAGGCGTGTCTGAAAACACGTATGTGTGGGCGGGGTTTAGCGAGTGAGAGGTTGGGTTCGTTTTCACTTCATTACTGCTTTAACACAGCGAATGGAAGACATCTCTGGAAAATACTTCTCTCCTAGTTTAAACATTACGGAGATTCTTTTAGCCAGCACTTTAACATTTTTACCTCGTAAGGATCTTTGTTTAGAAGTCATGTAATATGCGCTATTCTTTTTAAACAGCACTTTTAATCATTTTTACATCCTAAAGGTTTGTGTTTAGATTGTGTGTAATACAAACGATTATTTTACACAGATTATTTTTTTAAAAAGACGCTTTACCTCCTAAACTTTTTATTCAAAGGTAAACCGGGATCCCTAAAAACATAATCAACAATTGTTTTCATTTATTTTCACAAAACAAATATTCTACTCATATCTGTACACATTCAAACATCATGCTTTTCTAACAATGTGTTTACACAAACGAAATAACGCCACACAGTAACACAAAGACGTATTTCAGACGTATTTCACCCCATCAAAAAGCAAACTCATTAACATAAACACCTTTTGTTGGGAGGGGGGCTATTCCCCCCACACACACCTCTCCACAACACCCCTAGACACAAAGGAGCCAGATTGATCAGCTGATACACTCCATAGGGTTACCCCCCTCACCACCCCTACAGACCTGCCAGTCAGGGAAGCACAGAGGGTCATAAATTATCACACACAACACTTTGATTGACAGTTTGACAGAAAGTGTATGATGTAACTACTAATATTTCTAAGATAAGAAATATATTGTCACTACATGATGCAGAAATATTAGTTCATGCTTTCATCACATCTAGACTAGATTATTGTAATGCCTTAGTAAGTAAGTAAGTGAAAGGAAATTCTCTTATATCATGTGTCCTCTTATATTATGAACTGCTATCAAATACCTATGATGCATGTATTCATTTAATTACCTCTTTGAATAAGCTGATCAACTGCTATCCTTGATTATATTATTATGTATTTCTGTGTCAGCATGACACAGGACTTATTTTGTATTATGACAATGTGCTGTGTGTTTTGTTTAAATCTGTCTGACACTTGGACCAGTAGAAACCGTCCACGCACTGCTGTTATCAATGTGTACAATGTGTACAAATACTTCTGTTTGGAATGAATAAACCAGAAGTCTCTGTGAACATTCGCGTGTTAGTGTGTGTGTTCATTCGGACTCTCCAGGCCTGAACTCTGCGGTAAACCACACTTTCTAGCTCATAGCAGCACAGAACTAAAAGTTAATAGAAGTTAATGGTAAAACAGCGAACTTTTGGTTTTCTATGATCTGCCACGCCTACTTAGATCAAAAGATGCAGGCTGTACCTCGAATAGCGAAGGCTAAAGCAAGGGGAAGAGCTTTTTCTTACAAAGCCCCACAGTTATGGAACAACCTTCCAATTAGTGTTCAGGTCTCAGTGTTTAAGTCCAGGCTGAAAATGTATGTGTTTTCTCAAGCTTACCATGAATAGACTTTCTTTTACGCAAAGTACACAGTCTTATCCATTACAGGATAGTAAGTATACCTAATAATCTCTCCGTCTCTTTACCTCCCTCTCCCTCTCTCCTTCTGTCGAGCGACACATGATTTTATGGAGGTGCTAGTGATCCTGATCCTTTCTGCTCTCCGGACCTACCTGATCCGTTCAGATGCCCAACCTCTGGATGGAGCTCTCATCTACTCCAATTCCACATGGACATACTCACTGTGGTTACTGGGACTACGGTTGCTACTATGGCCCTGGGACTGCAATCACCATATGCAGTTTTGCACTCAGGTCTCCTTTGAACAGTGGACTAGTTAAAAAAACAGACTTCATATAAAAACCATAATGAACTTTCCTTTGCTTTTACACTATCTGTTGTTACCCAGATGAGGATGAGTTCCCTTCTGAGTCTGGTTCCTCTCAAGGTTTCTTCCTCATAACAACTTAGGGACTTTTTCCTTGCCACCGTCGCCACCGGCTTGCTCAATTGGGATTAATCCACACACTAAAAATCTGTATCCTGTGTTTATATATTTCTATAAAGCTGCTTTGAGACAATGTTCAATGTTAAAAGTGCTATACAAATAAAATTTAATTGAATTCAACTGAATTTAGGGGCCTGCTAACAGGTTGTTCAAACACTCAGACATTAGTTCTGCTTGTTGAATGCTATACGAATGACCATTGTAAAAAGTGCTATGCAAATAAAATTGGATTGAATTGAATTGAGTGCAATGTACATTCCGGACAGCCGGAATGTGGGGGCAGACATCCTGTCAAGGCAGGGGCTTGGAGGCTCCATCCACAAGTGCTGGAGTCCATATGGTTCGGCCAAGCAGAAGTGGATGTTTTCGCAGTGACTGTCGGGCTTGTATTTTTTTGAACAGGGCCATACCCTCAGTATGATGGAGTGGGTATTCTCGTTCCCACAGCATGAAGCTAACGCAATGTGGAGTTCTCTTTGAAAGGGAACGTCTGGGTTACCCAATTCCTTTGTCATACTGGGGCAGGCCTGTGAATTGTGTCTTCACTTCAGATGATGAGGTTGACGGTGCGGTTCACAGGTGCTGTTATATATCACACAACGCGCTTAATTGCCACGTCACCTGCTCAAAGCAGGCCTATAAATAGGCATGATGTTACACAAGCTTCAGATGCCAGTCACGCATGAGTGCACTTCCTACAGCATGGAGCTCATGCAACGTCTCATTCCCTTCTCAGGGAACAGAGTTACATACGTAAACCAGACGTTTTGCTGGTTTGAAACTGTATCCAAACAGCGAGCAAGATAAATGTAAATATAGATAACTAGCTAGAAAATAATAGATAGAAACAGATTTTTTAAAAAGAATAAATAGATAAATATAGACAATTTAAATGATAAATAAAGTCATTATTAACAGGTTCTGTCAGTAAAATGATATGATAGAGGAGGGGTCAGAAACAAGGAGGGACTGAATCAGGAAAAGAGAATGGTGAGATATATAAATTAAGAGGTGTGTGATGCCTCCTCAACCCTCATATTACATTATTAATATACTTTATCTCAGTACTGTGACACTTTTATTGTATGTCAAGTTTATCTTCCCATATAAATAAATATGATAAAGTTACATAGAATTACTTTGTGTTACTGTGTGTTTAGTTATTCCGAGCGTTAAATTCGTCCATGTTCTTGACCAGCCACTGGACGTTTGCGACTGTAAAATAAGAGGCAGATGCACAGTGAAGGGACGAAACGCACTCAAAGTCTGTTTTGAGCGATGATCTGATGTCTAGTAGTGTTTGGTCATATTGATCCAACATGTGTGTTAAATCAAACCCTGGAGAGTTCACTTACAGGGACACGTCATTAAAACTTTATAACTTCAGTAAAAACTCAAATAGCAGTTTTTCATCTGATGTAAATTCAGTGTGTATACAGTCCCCTCCGAAAGTATTGGAACAGCAAGGTCAATTATTTTGTTTTTCTAATTTACTTTATGTATGTTCCTATACTTTTGCTCACACATCTAGATGTAAATATCATTAAATGAAAACTGAAATTCTGATCTATCATCTCATCTACATCTTTTGATCTGAAACCCAAACGTCTTCAGTGTTTAGCAAAAACCCAAAAGAATTATTCTTTCTGTTCCAGAACTTTCAGCGTGTTTTGTTAAAGCTTTAGATTTAGATACTCACTGTGTTTTTACTCCTGAAAAGTCTTAAAGTTTAAAGTTATTTCCCCTCGACACAAAACACAGCTGCTGTGTTTCCCTTCCTCATCTGTCTGGTTTGGTGGACACACACACACACACACACGACGACGACTACAAACAAAGCCAGTCCAGTCTGAAGGACAGAAGCAGGATTCGGTGTTTAGGGAAGTTCATTCTCATAATATTTACAGAAAAGTGAAAGTAATTTTAGTGAAGTTTAACCTGAAATATGAGAGCTGCAGTGGGACAGTCACTAACAAGAAGGACAAAAATACAAACTTAAGTGAGGACCAAATTAAGAACATGAACAATAAGTTCAGAAAATAGGAAGTAATAAAAGAATAAATGTGACAGTCAGTGAAGAGAAAGAAATAAGAACAGTGGATGTGTATCTGATAGAATGTACAGGAAGAATGGAAACACAGGGTCGTTTGGTGTAAAGCTCAGAAACCAGGACACTGAAGCAGTGAAACGTGGCTTTAGGAGCAGCTCAGATCTCAGAGAATGAAGTTAAAGACCTGGTGTGTGATGTTTAGTTCTGTAGTTTATCCAGTTCACACCTCAGACCAACAGCAGACTTCATTTTTATCAACAATACCCATGTCCCTTATGCAACAGAAATCAATTGTGAAAAACACCATGTAATAATATCCCATTATTATTATTATTATTATTGTTGTTGTTGTTGTTGTTTTTATTATTATTATTAGTAGTAGTAGTAGTAGATATCACTGAATTAAACAGAGCGTAATGTATAATATGGGTTTTAGTTCATTATTATTCAAAGTACTCCGCTCTCCTCCAGCCAAAGGCTGTACATCAGTTGAATGTTGTGATAATCTCACCCTGCATATGCTGGAGGACAAATGATGCAGGAGTGACCTTGTAGCTAAATCAGGGTTCTGTTATAAAATCAAGTTATAAAATGTACTTTTGTGAATCAGTGTGTTGATATTGCAGCATTGTGTATTTTATGGTACTCTGGGGATCAGGCAGCAGATCAGATTATCATATCACCTGTTTATCTGACACATGGACCCCCTGACATTTCTCAACTTGTACATCACCTTTCACTTTATTCTGTTAGGATCAACATGGAGGACTATCCAGGTGTTAAAATCCCACCCCCTGGTGGTTATAAGGTCATCATAGACACTGGACGATACCAATATAATACACAAAAACAAGTAGGCATGAGTGTGAGACGGGGCAGAAGGTCATGCTAGCTTAAATCTAGCATTAAACAGAATAGGAAAACACCCCACTGGACTCTACACACACTGCAGTGCAAGAGACGGTAAAACACATTCTGTTAGACTGCAAAAGATATGAGGAGGAAAGAACTGAGCTAGAGATGCAGATTGGAAAACAGAACATGACACTAGAGAACTTGCTGGGGAAAATATCTGGGGAAATGCACCGCCCCCTAATAAACTATCTAAAAATACTGGGATAAGTGAGAGACTTTAGTAATCTAGTAGGAATATCTAGTATATAGTTATTTATCTCTTTATTGTCTTTTATTTATGTAGTATTGTTTTATTATTATTATTATTATTATTATTATTATTATTATTATTATTTTTATTATTATTATTATTTCCCATTTTATTTTAATTTTCTGCCAATTTACTGCCCACACTCCAGTCCAGTAGGTGGCGGTAATGCACCTTTAACTGGTTTGCCAACCACCCTTAAAACAAATAGAAGAAGAAGAAGAAGAATATTTATATGAAATACAGCCAAAAGTAGGTGGTGAAGCTTTAAGGGCTCTAACATTACATGAGCACTCATTACAAGCCTAAGAATAGAAGATAAAAACGTAATGAAGCACTGTTAAATTAATCAGGAAACTGAGTGAATAACTGAATCATACAGCAGTGTGAAAGCGGAAAGAGAACTGACCAGGCCCGGACTGGTTAATCGGGAGCACCCTGAGAATTCCTGGTGGGCCGGTGTGTTTTTTGGGCCACGAGGGCCGGTGTTGTCATGGCACTGGGTTGAAATATGGATAATGTCCCTAGGTTGCCTGCACTATTTTACCACAGCCCCACTCTTTTTATTTATTATTTTACACAACCCACTCGAAGAGTGCAGCCTGTAGTTTAATGATGACGTCATTATCTTTTGACTCCCCCGACAGCGGCACCTTGCTAAAAAAAGAAACGTAACTTGTAAACTCCAGTCAGTGGTGCTTGTTGTCGATGCAGGATAAAGGCTAAAATCGGTAATAGAAAGCGTAAAGGCGGTGCTGAATAGGCAAGATTAAAAAAAGAAAGCTCTTCAAACTGATGCCAAATGTACAAAACTGAGCAGCTTTTTCACCAGCACACCAGATGAGCACGATGAGACGACCGGTAAACTAACGTTAAGCTAGTTAGGAGCAGTGCAAGAAGCTAGCAGCCGTGCAAAACAACGTTGTCTGCAAACCACCGTTCATGTTTCTGTATCAAACTTTTTCCTGTAGCTCTTCAGCAGACTCTATTGCTCATGGAGTGAATATAAGAATTAGAAGAATTGATATTAATGAAGAGTATGGTGTAGGTTACACCTGCTCAATAAAACATGCCCTGAGATAATGAACGATACCAGATGATTCAGCACTACATTAGTGAAACTGACTTGACTTGATGAGAAGGATTTGTAAAAAAAATAAATAAATAAATAAATAAAAGTGGGGAGATTTGTGCTGAGAAATATGACAGTTTGTAAAATTTGATTGAGTGTCAGAATCAGAGCCAGGACCCAGGTGTAGGTCTATGCAGGAGATTGATGCTCTCAGTGTGGAAGACACAGGTAAGCGGTGGTACCACAGTGTGTGAATAAGCAAACATGATCACATTAGTTACAAAATATACGCCTATAACAACTTTCTATGCCCAAGTGTTAGTGACCCATTATGTTTTTTATCAAAAGATAGTAGTCTAAATATACAAAGCCCATGATTGAAAGGGAATAGGATAAAAGTCATATGAAATAAGCCTGTATATTTTACCATTTGGACATTTTAGTAGTTTAAATTAAAACGTGCTTTCCATGTCAAATATGTTAAAGCTTACAGAATGCTTTTTATTGTGATTAAGGTGCACTCGAGTCTAGGGATACAGAAGGACGTGTGAAAGGGAGAGCAGAGTCTACTCAGGGACTGATAACAGAGGCAAGAATTCAGCAGCACAACCCAGAACCACAAGCTAGGAACAAGGCGATGAAGATGATTCTATTGATAGTTTTGATCACTTTGCTCGACCTCAGTCACAAGATATACATACATTTTTTTCTTATCATCCTCAACAAACCCCAAATGTTCCTATACCAAAGGTTTTCAATAGCAAACATGGAACAAACCACATGGATGAAGACTTACTGTGAAAAAAAACAATCTCTGTACTGTTCTGTTTGTTTGGCATTTGCACCGTTGGTAAGTGATGGCCCTTTCATAAAGGGAGGCATGAATGACTGGAAACACTTTCACCAAAGGATAGTGGAACACGAAAAATGTAAGACACACAGAGATAGTGCAGATGCTTACTTTCTGAAAATACAAAAGGCAGATGTAAAAAGCCTGTTGACTGGCAACCAAATGTCATTACGTGGTGAGCAAGTGAAAAAGAAACGCCAGGTGATGGAGCGCATGGTGGACGTTGTTAAAGTCATAGGTTAATGTGGCCTTAACTGCAGAGGAGATGAAGAAGAGGCAGGTTATAGCTTAGAAAACATTTCTGTTAATCATGGTAACGTCCTGGAGTTGATTGTACTCTTGAGTAGATATGACATTTGCCTCCAACAGCATGTTAACACTATATTTTAATATAGTCAGTCGTGAACTAAAGTGGGCCGGTCTAAAGCATGAAACTCCAGGGCTGGAAATGAGTCCCACTCCGGCCCTGGAACGCACAGTAAGGTTATTAACTGCAGGAGGAATAAATATTATAATGATTTTTTTCTAAAGTCCACAGGACACGTACAGCATTGGACATCCACTAAAGCTTGTCATAAATACAGGATTTGTGCAGCTTTTGATTTTCAGTCAAACCAGATGTAGGCTCTTCTACAACCTCGTAGGTCATGGAAGCTAATCACTGATACTCATCCGAGATGTTTGAAAGTCTAGTCTTGTAGTTCTTCCTCACTTCCATTGCTGGACTCAGGAGACCCCCATGGTTCAAAGAGGTCTTTTACTAATCCACACACTCATGTGTGTATGTCACTTGGATGAACACTGATCCACTTCCTGAGGCGTGAGGTATATCAGCTAATCACGTGTGAAATGACATTTCTCAGTGAACCATCATATCCAGAGGACAATTCACACGTGTGTAACCATGCTGAAAACAACTGTGACAGCAAACTCAAAGAAATGATAGAATTAATCTGAACAAAATCTCACAAATGTGAAAAACGAAACCAACAAAGTGACGTTGTGTTATAAACAACTGTATAGACATCTAACGTTCATTATGACCACTGTTATTGTGTGTAATTAGATATAAGTGAGTTTTTCTTCCTAATGCAGACTGGACCATAATGACACCCAGCTCAGGTACTGAGAAGTGGCCTCATACAGTCTCACTGGAAACTCTGATGAAAACTAACAGAAATAGTTTTTTTAAATTGTTTTCACGTGTGTGTGTGTGTGTGTGTGTGTGTGTGTGTGTGTGTGTGTGTGTGTTTGATTATATGCATGAGGATGTGTTATTTATAAGTATGATTGATGAACACAACACAACAAGGTGTGCTGTTACAGAAGATTAATCAGTACATTCTGACAGATCAGATTCGAGAATTCGACACTGCTGTGCTATAGATGTAAATAACCTGCTCCAGCAAGAGGGAATATAACATTTACTTCTATTTTTAATCAATTTGTGAGGTAAAATTTTTTATATACGTATATCACACACGAGTCATGATGTTGAATAAGTAAATATGATCATGGGGCACAAAAAGTAGGGGGGGAATCTGACCTGGATTTTAGTGAGGTGGTTAGAACAGGTGTGAGAGACAGACAGGTGTATGACAGACAGATGTCTTACATACTGCTCAATAATGTAAGAATTATTCAGTGTAGACTTTTACTTTAAGTTGTAAATTCACTCATACGCATGAATCTGTTATTTCTCCTGTAGGGGGCAGCCGGCTCGACCTTGGGCCATCACTAGAGGGAGCCAGAGAGCACAGTATTAATTATAATCAGTGATAATCAGCTCCACCTGTACCTGGGTCTGTTTAAGGAGAGCTCTGCACTCACTCAGTGTTCTGTGTGGACTCAGAATGTCTACGTGGTGGTGTTCAGTTCTCAGCTGCTGAGCGCCATAAATATCCTCTTGCTAAGTTCTCCAGTCTACTCTTGAGTCTAGGACTGAACTCTTAGTTTATCCTCCAGACTTTGGCTTGCTCTGCACTTGGGTCCATCCATGTCTCTGGAGGAGGATCACTGGGATGAGATCTCACCTCCAATCCCTGGAGATTAGGGTTCAAAGCCTGCATGGAGTGACCTCCTTGTTCCATTCTACCAAACACACTGGATCATTACATAACAAACACACACCAATGTTATTAACCATGAAACTGTATTTTTACAATAGTTCCTTTATTTTATTTCAGTTAGAAATTTCTGAAACACAGTAAATACAGAGAGTACCGAGTTTCAGGTCCGTGTAAGAACAAGATACAGAGAAGATAAATATCAACATGTGTATAAAATTGTATGCAACGACTTTACAGTAAATGTACAAGAAGGTTTTCGATTCTGTTTTTAAAATGATGTAAAGATCTTCAGTATGCAGAGTGTCTACATGATTATTATTTACAATGCATTTTCTTTTCTGTGTTATAATGTCAGATTACTTCTACTCATATACATGGCATGTTGTGACCTGAGAACCGGAGATTTATTATTATCATTGTTATTATTATTATTATTATTATTATTATTCCAGCCTGAAGTGAGGTGGAGCTGAGTGGATAAAGGATGTGTTCAGTTACGGTTATTGCTGTGGAGCTTCTGCATCTGAATGTGAATGATTCTGCTATTAATGCTGTAAGACAGAGAACAGGACAGAATGACAACGTTAAACACCATCCATCATCAGAGTCTATACACACACTATACACACACTATACACACATACACAAACATCACAAAACAATGTTAAATATTTAATAGAATAATGAACAGTGTTTTGAGGACCAAAAGAATTAAATATTCTCAGAATGACAGGGTCGAATATCTTTATTTAAAATCATTTTTATTTAAATATATAAAAGAGCTCAATGTTGGCTTTTGGTAACTGAAGGTAAGATTAGGATTAGGGTCTGAGGTGTGTGTGTGTGTGTGTGTGTGTGTGTGTGTGTGTGTGTGTAGACAGTAACTCACTGTAGTTTCTTCAGTGTACAGTGTGGATCCTTCAGTAGATCAGAGAGCAGCTTCACTCCTGATTCTCCTGGATTATTGTAGTACAGATTCAGTTCTCTCAGGTGTGATGAGGTGTTTGACCTCAGAGCTGAAGCCACAGCAACACAACCTTCATCTGTAATACCGCAGTAAGACAACCTGCAGAGAGAAAACATCTCACTTACAGCGTAAATCACTCATCATTACTACACAACATACGTAGTCTTTATATACAATACACTGTGTGTGTGTGTGTGTGTGTGTGTACCTCAGTATCTCCAGTGTACAGTGTGGATTCTCCAGTCCAGCAGAGAGCATCTTCACTCCTGAATCCTGCAGGTTATTGTTACTCAGGTTCAGTTCTCTCAGTCTGGAGGAGTTTGAGGTGAGAACTGAGGACAGAGCTCTACAGCTTTCCTCTGTCAGATTACAGTCACACAGCCTGGAAGAGAAATGATGAAATATGTGAATATCTGATTGATAAATGAGGTGAGTTTCCATCAGTTGGGGAATCAATGTCCACTACAGATGATTGGGTGAGTGGAATAAACATGTTTGTATTGTGTGTAAATGTAAATGGGTTAAATGTAAATTGTTGGGAAAATAAAATCAGTAATTGAAGTTATACATGTACGGTACTGTGCAAAAGTTTAGGCACCCTGTTTTTTAGTACACACTTATAGTTATAATTTTTTTTATTTTATGATTTGTACATTATCGAATCAGTACAAAAACATTTTACATTTCTGAACATTAGTTTTCCAGCCCAAAATGGAATGTTACAGAAAAATGTTTGTATGTCAGTAAAGAAAGTAGCATATTATGTAAGAGACCAATTTTCAAACAAAAACATGATGAAGGCTGCTGGGTTTTTCAATTCAGTATACAAAGAAATACAGAATGTTCAAGTCATTCAAGTGTTTTCAATCAACTGATTTCCATTACATGAGAGTAGATGTTAACTTCATGCTGAATTTAGGACGGCTAACTTGGCTCTTGCCAAGATAAGCACCAACTAAGACATAGCTTCACAGTAAACTAATGTGATCCATATGTGTCTCCATCCATTCTTTCCATATAATGATATCCTCCTGTCTGGTGTTGATGGCTGAAGTGTAATGCTGGCTCCAGGGATCAGCTTATTTTCCTCCCTAGCACATCAGCACACACAACGGCTGCAATGCTGGCTCCGGGGATCAACCATAGTCTCCCCAGCGCATCAGCATGACAACCGTCTGGATTGAGCTAAGCAGGGTACATCTCTGGGGTCTTCAAGTGGGCACCTTCCATCCTTGGTGTTTCGTCGACTAGCTCACGACACCTCAAGGGAGCTTGACGGTGATTCTGGTCTCCCAGCATTACCCCCTCCGTCCCCCACTCAACTCAGCCCAGCTTACTTTCCTGTACCTTCGCCTTTTTTTCTTTCTATTGTGCTTGAGCTCCCCAGCCAGAATCTTTCCGTCTCAACCACAGCCAGTTGCTGCTCCTCTCTGCTGCTTCAGATAAGTTCTTCACTGTGCGATGCAACTCTTGGCCATTGAATCCGACATCTCTAGGAAACCGGGTTGTAGAGTGTGCCACAAATCCTCGACATCCCACTTCCACTGGGTAAACCCAGACTCTCCATCCTCGCTGTTCCGCTTCAGTGGCTAGTTCAGCATACCGCAGTTTCTTCCTCTCATACGCCTCATCTACAGCTTCCTCCCATGGCACTGTTAACTCTACCAGGTGAACCAAGCGTGCTGACCCAGGCCACAAGAAAATATCTGGTCGAAGGTTTGTGGTGGCAATCTCAGGTGGAAAAATAAGCCGTTGATCAACATCTGCCAGCATTTTCCCATCTCAAGCAGCTTCCAGTTGTCCTGGGCGAGGATTGGTTTTAATACCTTTTCTTGGTGGTTGCTCTTCTGGGCAGAGGAATATTGTCTTTTATGTGTAATGTTTTGATGGAACAGGTGGCAACTTATTGGTCATGTTATGTTTGTCTTCCAGTGCTAAGGCCAAACATCGCAGCACCTGGTCATCGCGCCAAGTAAACTATCCTTGGCTAAGAGTCGCCTTGCATCCTGTCAAAATGTGCCTTAATGTTGCAGGGGATGAACACAAACCACATGAGGGATCCTCTCCTACCCAAAGCTTTAGATTCTGTGGTGATGGGAGAACATCATACGTTGACCTTATAAGGAAACTGATCCTGCTCTGTTCCATTGACCATAGGTCTTGCTAGCCAATCTTGCGTTGTTCCACACTCTCCCATCTCATCCACTCTCCCTGCTTACCCTGGGAAATGGCCTTTATACACCTCCTTTATATCCTCTCCTCCTGCTTTTGCACCTCATTGACTACATGCTTCCTCCATTGCACTGGGGCTGCCTTATGGCATATTGTCCTATTGGATTTTTGGATTTTTATGGCCGCTTAAGGCTTCCATAAAGTTAAAACTCATTGCCCCCTTAAAATCTGGTTGTGCCACCTTCAGCAGCAATAACTACAACCAAACTCTTCTGAGAACTGGAGATCAGACTTTCACACACTTCTAGGACAAGGACTTACTCCTACACTTTGGATCATTGTCTTGCTGCATAATCCAGTTGTGCTTGAGTTTCAGCTTACGGACTGAAGACCGGACTTTCTCCTTTAGGATTTTCTGGTAGAGAGCAGAATTTATGTTTCCCTCAATTACTGCAAGTTGTCCAGACCCTGAAGCAGCAGAGCATCCCCACACCATCACACTGCCTCCACCATGCTTCACCGTAGGTAAGATGTTCTTTTTGTGGACTTCTGTGTTTGGTTTACTCCAGATGTAACGGGACTCCTGTCTTCCAAACAGGTTCCACTTTTAACTCATCAGTCCACAGAAAATTCTCCCAAAAGGTTTGAGGATCATCAAGGTGTGTTTTGGTGACATTCAGACGAGTCTTAATGTTCTTCTGGGTTAGCACTGGCTTTCACCTCGCCACTCTTCCATGGAGCCATTTTCCCCCAGTGTCTTTCTGATAGTGGAGTCATGAACAGTGACCTTTATTGATGCAAGAGTGACCTGTAGATCCTTTGATGTTGTTCTTGGCTCTTCTGTGAATTCCTGGAAGAAATCCTTTTTCACAGAATTGTATAAAGTGATCATCTGACGTGTGTGTGTGTGTGTGTGTGTGTGTATAGAGACAGTAACTCACTGTAGTGTCTCCAGTTTACAGTGTGGATCCTTCAGTAGATCAGAGAGCAGCTTCACTCCTGATTCTTCTGGATTATTGTAGTTCAGATTCAGTTCTCTCAGGTGTGATGAGGTGTTTGACCTCAGAGCTGAAGCCACAGCAACACAACCTTCATGTGTAATCCTACATTCACACAACCTGCAGAGAGAAAACATCTCACTTACAGTGTAAATCACTCAGCTTTACTACACAACATACACAATCTCTATATACAGTACACTGTGTATGTGTGTGTGTGTGTGTGTGTGTGTGTGTGTGTGTGTACTTCAGTATCTCCAGTGTACAGTGTGGGTTCTCCAGTCCAGCAGAGAGCAGCTTCACTCCTGAATCCTGCAGGTTATTCTTACTCAGGTCCAGTTCTCTCAGTCTGGAGGAGTTTGAGCTGAGAACTGAGGACAGAGCTCTACAGCTTTCCTCTGTCAGATTACACCACCGCAGTCTGGAAGAGAAATGATGAAATATGTGAATATCTGATTGATAAATGAGGTGAGTTTCCATCAGTTGGGAAATAAACTATTTCCCTGAACACAAGGTTCTGACGTCAGAATAAAATATAAATATAGAGACTGTGTATTTGTACTCGGACAGATCCACGTGTCTCAGCTCATATCAGATTATGTAGATAGAGGGGTAGATAGAGGGGTAGATAGAGGTGTAGATAGAGGTGGAGGTAGTGGTGTAGATGGAGGTAGAGGTGGAGACAAGCTCTAACGTGAACATGATGAAGGTACATGAGTGTGTAGAGAGAAAGTAAGATTGTACATTGGATATAATTTATCTGAGATAAAAGTCACATAAAGACAATCAATTCTGTGTTTAATTTCACTTAACATGAAAATACATAACGTGTTGATCTGACCTCAGTGTCTGTGTGTGTGTGTGTGTGTGTGTGTGTGTGTGTGTGTGTGTGTGTGTACCTCAGTTTCTCCAGTGTACAGTGTGGATTCTCCAGTCCAGCAGAGAGCAGCTTCACTCCTGAATCCTGCAGGTAATAATTGTGACTCAGGTTCAGTTCTCTCAGTCTGGAGGAGTTTGAGCTGAGAACTGTAGATAGACCTCTACAGCTTTCCTCTGCCAGATCCTTCCCACACAGACTGGAAGAGAAATGATGAAATATCAGAATACTGATCACAAACACACAAACCAGTTATTATAGGAGGACTTTTATTTTGAAACTGTGCTTGGTAGGACTGGAAAAGCCCAGAATCTTTTAGGTTTCTAAAATAACTTCAACTTTGTGTCATTTCTCCTCAGTCTCTCTGACTGGTCCGGCAAACAAATGGAGCAAATGTTCTATTTCTGGTTATGGGGAAATATCACCGTCTATCATTCCACTCTAACATTATCATGGGAGGTTGTTGTCTTGTGTTCAGTCGCGTCACCACGGGTGCTTCTCAATACTTAATGGATGCTATGTGTTTTTTTTTTTGTTTTTTTTTATCCTACTATGCTTTTCCCTAAAGAAATCTAATATAATTACAGTAAATGTTCTTTTGTTGGAATAATATTATTTAATTCGGAGTACTGAAGTCCACATTTACTTGACACTGTTGGGGATCCTCGATCTGCAGTTAGAGCACCCCAGATTATTATAGCATGGACTCAATGGAGCACATTGTCAGCTAAACATTGAACTCCAGCATAGTATAATAAAAACAGGTTTCAAGATTAGTAATGCTGTTCATGCCAAACTCCTACCCTACCTATCTTATGTAACTTTAAATTAGTTACATCAGACAAATTTTGCTGAAATTATAATCTACAAATGGCACAGATTTCAAACTATTGCCATTTTGTCCAGGACCGGCTGTCCCAGCAGATCCGCGAGGTTCTGAATCGTGAATCTTAATTGCCACGTCACCTGATCACGGCAGGTCTATACATAGGCATGATGTTACACAAGCTTCAGATACCGGTCACGCCCAAGGGCGCTTCTCACAGCGTGGAGCTCACGCAACGTTGAGTTCCCTTTGAAAGGGATCTGTTTGGGATAAGAGATTCTTCTGATTTCTGGTTTGATGGACACTTCTTAATAGGGTCATTTTACTGCTATAGAACAACGTTTTGGGAAAAATACTATTGCATTATTTTATTATTACTACTTTATTAGAGAAAATATAGAATTAGAAGAAGCTTTTATTTGTCACATATACATTATAGTGAAATTCTTTTCTTAACATATCCCAACTTGTTAGGAAGTTGGGGTCAGAGCACAGGGTTAGCCATGATATAACACCCCTTATTAAGGGCCCAACAGTGACAATTTGACGGTGCTGGGGCTTGAACCCCCGACCTTCTGGTCCATAACAAAGAGCCTTAACTGTTGAAAAACCACTACAAACTAATAATGCAACTAAACTACAAGTTAAAAACATATAAATAATTTCTCTGATGTTATACGATTTCTGTTCTTTGGGTCAACAGAACTATTATACAACGACGGGGCTGAATGATTCCTTAACTATTCCATTTTAAAGGAAAATAAAATAAGTCCTGCAATAAAATATGTATCTGCAATCAGTGGGTCACGTTAGGACAAAGACATATTACACATGATCTTACAAACCTAATGTGCACTGATCTTTAACCTCTAGAAATTAATTTTCAACATTTCAAGTAAGAAGTGATTTTGATTTTTCAGTTTTGACACAAACTTATGTGTTTAATTTCAACATGACAATAAAATAAAAATAAAAGTTGGTGTGTATTGTTCTCTGCTCATACATTCTGATTTCTGGGTGCGTGGAGTGGATGTGAGTACAGGTGGTGTGTTCATGTCTGTCATGTCAAACCAGCAACTACAGTTCTCAGAATACAACACAAACTACAAACATGTAGTTTCAGAATAAACAAACGAGGACTACACTTCCCACACGCGCACACACTTCCCACACCATTGTTCAGTGTTACATTAAAATAATAAACCATGCAGTAATACATTTATAAATAAAAATACTCACACAGCTTTTCTGGAGGCTTTGACCACTGGCAGCAGCTTCAGAAGACATTCCTCTGTTGGGTAATATTTAATAAAATTAAACTCATCCAGATCCTGATCTGAGTTCAGTAACACAAACACCAGAGCTGACCACTGAGAAGTAGAGAGTCTGGTTCCACTGAGACGATGGTGGCCTCCCTTTTTTATGTAAGTTTGTACTTCCTGCACTAGAGAATGATCATCCAGTTCATTCAGACAGTGGAACAGATTGATGGATTTCTCTGGAGATGGATTCTCCCTGATCTTCTCCTTGATGTACTCGACTGTTTCCTGTTTGCTGTGAGAGCTGCTTCCTGTCTGTGGCATTAAGCCTCGTAAGAGAGTCTGATTGGAATCCAGTGAGAGACCCAGAAGGAAGCGGAGGAACAGGTCCAGGTGTCCGTTCTCACTCTGTAAGGCCTTGTCCACTGCGCTCCTGAGGAGATCAGACATGTCTGACTTGGTGAGAAGATCAGACAGATCAGTGGTTTGTTGTTCTGTTACATTTCTGCTGATGAAGGAGAGAAATGTGTATAAAGCAGCCAGAAACTCCTGAACACTCAGATGTACAAAGCTGAACACCTTCCCCAGGTGAAGCCCAAACTCCTCTCTGAAGATTTGGGTACACACTCCTGAGTACACTGACGCTTCTCTCACATCAATGCCACACTCTCTCAGGTCTTCCTCATAGAAGATCAGGTTTCCTTTCTCCAGCTGTTGGAAAGCCAGTCTTCCCAGTGCCAGGATACTCTCTCTGGTCTGCTGAGGATCAGGGTCACATTTCTGATGGTACTTTTGGTCCTTGTGTTTGATCTGAAAGATCAGGAAGTGTGTGAACATTTGAGTCAGAGTCTTGGGGATCTCTCCACTCTCTGCTTCTCCCAACATTCTCTCTAGAACAGTGGCTGAGATCCAGCAGAAGACTGGGATGTGGCACATGATGTGGAGGCTTCTTGAAGACTTCATGTGTGAGATGATTTTATTGGCCAGGCTCTGATCACTGATCCTCTTCCTGAAGTACTCCTCTTTCTGAGGATCACTGAACCCTCGTACCTCTGTTACCTGGTCTACACACTCAGGAGGGATCTGATTGGCTGCTCCTGGTCGAGAGGTTATCCAGAGGAGAGCAGAGGGAAGCAGATTCCCCTTGATGAGGTTCGTCAGCAGCACATCCACTGAGGCTGACTCTGTCACATCCCACAAACTCTCATTCTTCTGGAAATTTAGAGGAAGTCGACACTCATCCAGACCATCAAAGATCAACAGGACTTTGTAGGAGTCTATTAATTCTAGTTTTCTCATTTCAGGGAAAAAGTGATGAAGAAGATCCATCAGACTGAGATGTTCCTGCTTCATCAGATTCAGCTCTCTAAAGGGAAGTGGAAACATGAAGGTGACGTCCTGATTTGCTTTTCCTTCAGTCCAGTCCAGAATGAACTTCTGCACAGAGACTGTTTTTCCAATTCCAGAAACTCCTTCAGTCAGAACACTTCTGATGGACTTGTCTTTAAAGAGATCGTTACATTTGATGGGTTTCTCCTGTGCTGCTGGTCTCCTGGATGCTGTCCCAATCTGTCTCTCCTCATGTTCATTATTGATGTCTCCACTCCAACCCTCTGTGATGTAGAGCTCTGTGTAGATCTCATTCAGAAGTGCTGAACTTCCAGGCTGTGAGATTCCTTCATTAATTCTTTTAAACTTCTCTCTCAGGTTGGATTTCAGATTTGTCTGATACACAGAGGCCACAGACTCTAATAAACAAAGTAATAACATGTTTTAATGCAAAATCACTTTAAATAAATAAATTAAATATTGATGTACATTCCTGATTAATGTATTAAATTTAGAAATAAAAACATATACAGTGCAAACTAAAACTAATTTCAGATTATTAATATTATTGACTAATTCATCTTGATAAATTGAATATGATGTGTTTAAGTATGAACAGAATTTAAGTTGATAAAATAAAGTCATGACTCAGAGCTCTTACTGTTGTGCAGTGTGTTAGCGAGATCTGTGTGGTTCATGTTCTTCAGGACGTGCAGTGTGATCTTCAGCGCTCCGTCTCTGACACTGTGCAGATCCTCCTCATCCTCCACCTCCCTCTCAGTGCATGCTGGGTAATCTGGACTCAGGAACTTCCTAAACCTCTTCAGCTCTTTCTTCATTAGAGTGATGACTTTGTGTTCCAGCTCCTGGTTAGAAACACACAGGAACACATTTAAATATTATAATGTTACACACTGAGAGATGCTTTTATTTTATAAAAAGAAGAAAAGTCTCTTTCTATTCCCACAGTTACAGCTGAAATTCTGTCTGATTACCCATAATGCTGCTGCACATGGATAAAACCGTATACACACACCTTGAATATGGGGTCCAATTCTGATCTGAAATCAGAGTCCTGATTTCTGCTGAGTTTTGATTTCTTCTGTTGTGGTCTGTGAAGAAATAAAACACATGATGTGATATAGACTATATGTATTCATAGCTGCACAACACACTAATAAATACAGAGACAGATATTTAACACTATCCTCTTCACACAATAAACTGATTTCAGGATTTCCGCACTGACACGAACATGTTTAGCGAGAAATGTTTTAATGAATGAATTAATAAATAGTTATATAATGAGACCAGTGAGCTTGATCACGTGGAACACTGCTGTAAAACTCCTCACAGTACTGACCTCGGATCAGGAGAGCTGTCTCTCTCTCTGAAGTTAGTTATGATATTCATTGACTGGTCACTCTTCATGGACACACCGCTGGGTTCTGGTGAGTCTGATCTCTTTCTCTTCATCATTCTACAACACAAATATTATTACAGACAGAAATGAAGGGAATTGGACATGTTAATATAATATGGAATGTATACAGATGATTGTATATAAACTTTGAATTAACTCAGAACCTCTTAAACAATCTTAATCTTATTCTAATAAGAAGCAAATTAAATAATACAGACAGAGTAAAAGGCAAGTCCTAGCATTCTAACCGACCATATCATGTCTGAAATGTTGGAAAGGCGCAGACATTAATAAAATGAGGTTAAGATGTACGGTGCTGTGAAAAAGTATTTGCCCCCATCCTGATTTCTTGTTCCTGTTTTTGTGTATATCTCATACTAAATTGTTTCTGAAATTAAAACAAAATCTAAGATAAAACAAAGGCAACCTGAGTAAACACAAAATACATTTTTTTTAATGATCATGTTATTTATAGAAGCAAAAAAGTTATGAATTTGGATTATTCAGCAAGATAATGATCCAAAGCGAAGTAGTAAGTCCTAGTCCTAGAAGTAAGTGAAAGTCTGATCTCCAGGTATCAGAAGTGTTTGGTTTCAGTTGTTGCTGCTAAAGGCGGCGCGACCAGATTTTATGTTTAAGGGGGAAATTAGTTTTTCACACAGGTGATAGGTGTTGGATAACATTTCTTGTGTCAATAAAAAAATAATAATTAAAACTGTATAGTGTGTTTACTCAGGTTGCTTTTGTTTTATATTGTATTTCGTTTGAAGATCTAAAACTATTTAGTATGAGATATACACAAAAGCAGAAGAAATCAGGATGGGGGCAAATATTTTTTCACAGCACTGTACAAACAAACAAACTTGTACTGTGTACAAATATATTTGCAGGGTTATTTTGCGACTTAATTACTGCTTCTGAGTCAGTGTTTGGTGGTTATCCAATCATTTCATATATTAACACACAAACATTTTCATTCAGTAGCTCCAGGACAACTAACTAACTCCGGGGCCCCGCCCCCACATCAGTCTTGTTCTTCTTACTTACCATGCAAGAATGAACTCAATTAATTATCTTTGAGGGAAAAAGAGTTTGAACAGGATAAATAGTTTCTGTTAGCTCTTCCTTTTCCTTTTTGAAGTGTATGTCTGAGTGTAAATGTCCCTTCAGTTTTTTATTGGTGAGGAAAGAACTAAATCTCCTCACTGTACTGACCTCGGATCAGAAGATCTGTCTCTGTCTCTGAAGTTAGTTATGGGTTCCATTGACCGGTCACTCTTCATGGACACACAGCTGGGTTCAGGAGAGTCTGATCTCTTTCCCTCCATCATTCTACAACATAGATATTGTTAAAGACAGAAATTAAAGTAAAAAAAATACTTAATGCGAATAAAATATACGTGTACTGTGTATAAATACATTTACAGGGTTCTTCTACAAGCAAATTTTTGGGACTTTCCGAGCATGAGCTAACGACTTTCTAGATCTGTCACGGTAACAAATTTCATTGAACAATATGTTATCCCAGAAATAATTGTGATAAACTATATTATTGTCATTTTAAAACCATTTAAAAACCACTGATATAATGCTAATATAATAGCATAGTTTTTGTCTTCTGACAAAAAATATCCTTTTAATTTAGTCACTTTTTCATCATGTCATATTTATTCATTTTAGTCATAGTGAGTGTTTATTTATTTATTTATTTATTTATTTTATTACTTTAAATCCTAAACTAAGCTACACTAAGCTAAGCGAATTGGCTACTGCACGATGGCGCTGCGCCTGGCAGTGAGCAGGTGTGGACTGGGATGGCGTGTGCGCTACTATCTTCACTTCCACTAGGAGTCGCTGCACCAAGTCGCTCCGGAGTTCCATAAAGATACACTTTTCTCAACAAATCCCAGGACACTGATAGTAAAGAGTAGGGGTATAACCCCGGGGGATCTGCACAACTCTAACAATTACTTCAGGGACGTGAAAAAAGTATTTGCTGAAGACGAAACATTAGATTAATGAGAAGAAAGAAACGGAAGGTGCGGTAACCCTGGGCTCGATACGGAGCAGATAAGGACAGATAAGGACATGATCTAATGTTCAGAGGAAATAATGATTACTTACCGATTCCGAGGAGAGTTTAAATCACACACATGAAGCGACTCGGAATAATGTGAAGACCGAAGATCAGTAAAACACGCAGATATCCGAGATCACGTCGTACAGAATACAGTCACTGCTGTTTGTAGTGAAAGTGAAACTGTGCTGCGTTTCCTGTGAATAGGTTGATGACGCAGATGTGTGTTTCTTCCTGTCAGAAAATACAGATCTCTTCTTTTTTGGAATCTGAATGTGTGTATTGCAGCTCTACAGGTTTAAGTGTGTATCACGTCTCAGACTATTATTGTCCCTGATGTCCCAGATGTTTTATTGTCCACATCTGCACAGGAATAAAGATAGTTTGTGGTGCTTTTGGCTGTAAATGGGCTACTGTAGACATGTAAACACTACCTCGTGTTATTCTTCATAACCTCCACGTCCACATTTTTAAACTGCTTAAAAATGATTTCTTTTATAACGTGTACAACTCAAAAAAGTTAAACACGTAGAAGGCTGACACCTCGTCATCTGGATCAGGTTGATTAGTGAATTTTCCTCAGCAGTGTGTTTGTCCGTCAAACCTTTTATAAGTGGGTGAGATGGGAAGGTGAAGAGTAACCTACACGGTCTTCAAGTATGAGTTCATGCAGATTCTCATTTCAGATAGAACCTGACTTGTGAACACACACACACACACACACACACACACACACACACACACACATTTGATATCTGATGTCTTACAGTTCTATTACCTTGGCATTGTGTAATAATAACATACAGACCTGTCTCTCTGCCTTCATCCATGTCTCTCTATCCCCGCCGTTAGATAAATAAGATTATATAATATTTAATAAAATGACCGTTTAGATGGTCATACAAGGATCAAATAGATCATCGTGATTTGTGAATTGGTTCAAAGTTCAGTTTTGTTCCTTTAAATTTTGTTTGAGGTCTTGAGTCGACCACTTATCAGAAAATCAGTGTTACAGGCCTTTATCATTCAACACACTGCTATAATAAAGTAAACACTCTATTTTCAGATAAAACTGGATATGTGAAAACTTTCACCGATTGGTTTAACTCTTTCTGATGGATTCATACAGATTGGCATTGTCAAATATTCATCTTCTAAGCCATAAAAGGAAATAAAGCCTTTGTTGTTGAAATAAAAGTTGTTTTTCTTCTAAATAATAATAATAATAATAATCATCATCATCATCATCATCATAATAATCATAATAATAAAGGTGAACCACTATTTTTTTTTTCAACTATGTCTGGTCCATCATTTATCCAGCTGTTTAATAAATTACCAGATTTTTTTTTTAATAAACTCGAGGTTTGGTTTTCCTTTAAAAGGGAAAAATGTGTGTATATATAGTGATTTTATTAGTCAGAAATATCAATTATTTTAACTTTTAACCAGCCATTTCTTTAAAATAAACACTTTCTTGAGGGGAAACAGGAATTAGTTGAAAAGCATTTTTAAACAAAATTTTTTAATTTTTAAATGGCACATGAGTTTTGGTAACAGAACGAAGAAAAATGCAACCATCTTCTGCTTAGAAACCTTGTAAAAAATGAAAGTTATGTTGGGACCAGATGGACCAATACACATTTTAAATAGTTAAATATGTGTTATTAGATTCAGTGTTGAAAAAAAGATTTTTAAAAAGGGAGTTTAATTTGTAAGAGTTACAACAAGCAAATGGCACCCATTTTCAGGAATGGACCTTATGTTATTATGGCATATAGAAAGAAAAGGAGAGAGGAGTAGAAATAGGATTTTGCTGGGTATCAGTGTGTATGTACAGGGCAGGGAAATCTGGAAAGAAAACCGCTGATGGGATAGCAAAAGATGCTTTAAAAAGGAAGGAAGTGGATGTCAGTGTGGCCTGAGGTGAAGGAGAATTTAAAAGCTTTATTAAGAAAAATATTACACAAAGAATGGCAAGAAATTTGGATTATGGACACTAAGGGAAGGCGTCTATATAAAAAAAACTGGTATATACTAAAAGAACTCTCTGTGGTAGAAATAGGAAGAGGTCATAATAACTAGGCTAAGACTTCACTCAGGACTGAATGCATGACTGTTCTTAACCGGAGTGATAGTGATCTGTGTGAGTCCTGTGGTGAGAAAGAAACAGTAGAACATGTAATATATCATTGTAAGAGGAACAGGGAGGAGAGAAAGGAATTAATAACATTTTTAAATATAAAGGGAAAGAAGCCTTGGAATATTTACTGGGATATGAGTTTAATATATCCATCAGTACAGTACAGTACAGTACAGGGCTAAACGCAAGGATTTATAAATAAAAAACTTTATTGAAAATAAAGTAATGATGCTCTGTTCCACTGTGGATCCTGAAGGAGATGAACACGCAGCCCCAGACCATACCTAACCCCTGATGGATGGTGAATGAGGGTAGAGTGTCCAGTTGTTGTTTTTAATATTGTGACTGAAGGATAGAAGAGAGAACAGAGGAAAGAAAATGGCCTTAAATAAACCAGGACTGTATAACAGTTCAGTAACAATGCTTGGATCGGGGGAATGTGGGGATTTGGTGAAGGATGGAGGAGCTGAACACACAGCGCCATCTAATGCTGGAACAAGAAGGAGGAGGAGGAGGAGGACCTAACGCTCAAACCCCCACACCCCCACACACACACCCCCCCACACACACACACACACACACACACACTCTCACTCTCTCTCTCTCTCTCTGTGTCACCGCAGCTGTACCACGAGACGGTAAGTGTTTAACCGGACAGGGTTTTTTATTTAATTAATTTACTTTTATAGAGTTTTCTTCATCCCTACATATAAAGAGAGGTTTTCCATAGTTATAACCTCGTTTTGCGTCGTGAAAAATAATATTTTGTATATAAAATACAACAGCATGCAGGCCACGCGGTAAAACTAGATGCTAAGTCTAGCTAGCCGGAGAACCTAACGTTTTAGAGCGTCATGTTCGGAGTTAGACTGACATCTGTGTAATAACGCATTTAAAATAAAACAGTGAATTGAACGATAATTAAACTAGAGCTACAACAACTAATGGATAATAATCGATGATGAAAATCGTTGTAATGAATCAATATGGATGAGTTGGTCTCTGTTCAGAAAACACGCTTCGGAGAGTAAATACTAAAGTTATGTCCCAAATGAAGTACTGCACACTTACACTATACACTACACACTTACACTGTACACTACACACTACACACTTACACTGTAGGGATTTTAGCCAGCGGTGGGCGGAGCACAGACACACAGGAGGCTGTTTCAGTGTTATTGGAGATTTATTTAAGATAATCGGTGAGCCGGGGTGCGTGTGTGTGTGGGTTGAAGGACGATCGGGCGGTGAGGGTCTCAGTCGTCGGCGGTTACAGCCAAGGGGGTGGGGCGGAGCCGTCACTCGTGTCGGAGTCACCTGAAACCCGAAAAAACACACAACAGCGATTAGCAGACGTGCACGTGTCGGCAGAACTGCATAAAACACGCCAGAGATTTGCGCACATGCTCGGAGATACTTCTCTCTTTCTGCGAGTGGAATATCGCCCTTTCATACTCTCCCCTCGCTCGCTGGATGGTGGAATTCTTCCGTACGGTGCACCATTCACGAGCCGTGGGTGAGTCGGCGGCTACCGGCCTGGCGCCACAACACTTACACTCCATACTCACACTCCACACTTACATGTACACTACACACACTGTAGACTACATACTCTGCACTATTGTCTATCGTCACACTAAATTGTTCTTGACGCTAGATTACACAACACTAGATTACTCTTAACTCTGTACAACAAATATAATTTAGCCTTTACATATTTGTTTATGGGATGAAGAAAACTCGAGTCTTTTAATTTTTTTAATGATTGACTATTGCTGTACCTTTTTATTGCTAGTTATCATGTTTGTAGTTAATGTTGGGTTTTTTTGTTTTTGTTTTGTTTTTTTCAGAACAGAAGACTTCCAGCTTGTGCAGGTGAACGCACGCACAGTTGAAAGGTGTGTTAACTCTTTGGTGCCGTGAGCATCGCCTGCGAGTTTCAGCATGGTCAGGTTCACTCATGTCCTCTTTTTCTCTTTACAGCATGAAGGGATTTGATGTTACACACACGAATGAAACACTGAGAGAATCTGTAGAGTCTCAGCTTTCAGACGATCTCACATGTGGAGAACATGAACATTTTATATAATCTCTAAATTGTAGAGAAGTTGCAGTTTGTTCCTGTGGTGAAAAGTGAAAGTAATGTGAAACGTGGTCTCCTCCTCCTGTTCACATATTAATGACATGTTAATGTCTTTCAGGAGCAGGACAGGTAAATCAGGTAAATCAGGACGGGTACATGCTGATGGAGGAACACAGGCAGACTTTTGCACAGGAACCTTCTGGTGTGTTACAGTAATTCTGGTAAATTGTGTACTGACTTATGATTGTGCACTAAATCCCTACAATACATGTTCCTTTTATTCTGATGTTAAATTGCTGAAATAAGTGTGTGTGAGAATGACCTACAATAAAGTGATGAAATGTGTGAAGTTGTATCGTCGTTCTTGCTTATGTTTCTCCTTATTTACACATACTGTTGACCATATGAACTGTTGGAATTTATTTAAGTGGATTTTTAAAAAATTATAAAAAATTTGCATTATCCACACTGGTAAACTGAGCTTTAGAGTAAACTCTGGTGACTTTAAGTAACACATTGGGAGTTAAGAGCGGAGTACTGGAGCCAAGGAGAGCTTTTACGTTCTCAAACACACACTGGCAGACAGGAGACCAAATTGCTCGAGCGCACCCGGGCTTTGAGGATGATTGGCTGATGCCCAGTTACATTAATATTCAGTTGGTGCAGGATCTCCACAAATGTTTGGGGTGAGCAATTTGAGCTTCAGAATATCAAAAATGGACAGAACTTGAGATAACGCCCCAATGATGGGATTTGCTGCACAACAATCCATTACCTGGTACATTAGTCAATGGGTACTGGTTCCCCCATTTAGCGCTAGGGAACAGGGTCGATGATGAGGTAATCAGAGGTGCACATTTTATAGGGTTGTTCAATTTCCTGCTATTAGGATCTGATATAACTAGCAAACTATCTTAATCTTTCATTTAAAAAAAGAGCTTGTATGTTTTTCAGTCTCTAGTGACCTGTCTGATCATGGGCCACATTTAAAAAAATTAATTTAAAAAAACCTATCTCAACTTTGTAGAATGACTTGAAGAGGGCTGGGCACACGAGATCCCATGGCTATTTGATAGATCTGCAAGAATTGCAAGGAAAAGTGGAATAAAATTGCCAAAAGAAGACGTGCCAAGTTTGTGAACTCTTATCTGAAAACACTGAGTGCTGAATTCCCTAAAACCTTTCTCTTTTTTTTCACTGGAAGTTTGTTGGGTGTTTTATGACATTAAAGATGGAGAAATTACAAAAAAATCATTTCTACAGGGGTGTGTAGAATTTTTATATATGAAATGACACTTTTTCCAGTCAGATCTTTTCCAGACACAGCACACGGCAGTGGGACAGAGCTAAGGAAGTAGACTTAATGTTCACTCTGAGATTTACTCTTTGGTCAGTTGGACTTCCAGTGACTTTCCCAAGCAAAAAGTTTAGTTGAAGTTTCCCGATGACAGATTTTCTATTACAGTTGGACAGGACACAGGGGCAGGGGCAGAGGAAGGTCTGGTGGAAAGAAGAAAATATATACTATAATATATTTAATAGTTCTCCTGTAGGCTAGGGTTCTTCTGATATGTCACCGGTTGTTCAGACAAAGAGATACTGCTCTAAGACACTTCAATTAAATAAACTTAAAGTGACATTTTTAACCTTGCAGGCATCACCGCAGTACTGACACTGACATTTACAATCAACTAAATTCAACACGAGTTTTCTCTCGTTTTATAAGATACGGGATTGTCAGAATGTACTCTTCTGGAACAAGTTCATATGCACACATAACAGCCATTTAATCTCACACACACACACACACACACACACACATACACACAAACACACATACATACACACACACACATACACACCCATACACATATACACATACACACACACATGCACATACACATACACAGAACCTGGTTTCACAGTTTACTCTCCAAACAATTCTGTGGATCCATTCTTCCAGTACGTTCTCTGATCATATCAACACTTCATTGTTTTTTGTTCTCTTTACTGACTGGTTTTTTTTTTTTTTAAACTTTATTTATTGTCCACGCTCTTAATTAGACCCTCACTCAGGTCAGAATTTTTGTCCTTTTTGTTACTGACTGTCGCACTCCAGCCCTCATGCTCCATGTTCCAGGTTATTCATCACTACAGATTACTTCAGCTGCTTTCACTGGTTCTAAGTTGCTCAGGATAAAAGGATGTGCTAAACACCTGCACGTAAATGGTGATGTAAATCATATGATAATGAACTTCCTAAACTCTGTATCCTGCTTTTGTCCTCCAGACCAGACTGGATTTGTTTGTAGCAGTCATGTGACCTGGCCACGCCTTCAAGAACTTCAAAAAGAGTTTCCATGTGTCAGTGTTAAACGTCCCATCAGAAGGATTTCTTACAGATTTCTTACATAATTCATCGTGTTCCAGGTTTCACTTTATTTTGGAAGATGGAGCAGCGAAGTCTCCTGGAGAATGAACTTCTTCTTCTTCTTCTTCTTCTGCAGTAAGTGAGATGTTATTGCTTTTATTGGTACATGTAGGTGATGTATGTAATATTTGCTTGTACTGGGTGTATAATGGTGGAATTGTTTGTTTTTCTCTTGTATGATTGCTTAGTTGTGAAAGTTGGATGGAGTTGGGCGGGGCTGTAACCTGAGCTCAGGTATGAATAGTAATCAGGTAAAAGCTCACACCTCATTCATATTCAGTGAGGACGAGCGATTGGTCCCGCCTTTACCTCTTCATGTAGTGAAGAAGTGAGGACATCACCACACTTTTATCCATTTATTTCTACATCTGATTGCAGTCACTACAATATTTTCAGAT
>NC_071255.1:436736-469236 GCF_023375685.1 Ictalurus furcatus | reverse complement strand
TACCCCAGAGTAATACAGCGTCACAACGTTGCCCGATCGGCAAGATGGTGCCGCTATAGTGAGCATGTTTAGAAAAATGGCCATAACTTTTGAATTGTTTGTCACAGACTCAAGTGTCTCCCATCTTGGATTTTTTGTAAAACCTACTTTTGCAAACTAGTCCTTGGTTTTTCGTCCGATCGGGACCAAACCAGTGCCAAATGAATCCATGGAGTCTCACTATCAAAAAAAGCTTTTGACTTGAGGTAGCGTGGCCAATTTTTACGTAAATGGCTATAACCCCTGAAGAAAATATGATATCTTGATCAAATTTGGTACACTTATGTAGGAGGACAATCTATGGTGGCACAGAAAAGTCGGCGCAGTTTTGCCACATAGTGGCGCTATAATACCAAAAAAATCATTAAATTGGCTGTACCTATGGAACCGTTGATCTGATGTAGATTGGATAATAGTTAACTCTATAACACTTAAAAAAAATAATTTAAAAAAAGATGAAAAATTTCTGTATCCTTATGGTAAATTAACCGAAATTGCCATTAAAACCACTAGATGGTTATAGGATTGCACAATATTAAGTAATATCTTTTAATGTCTTAAAAGGGTCCTAAACGGCTTGAACCCCGATAATTGCTGCTTGTAGCTATACTGATTATTATTATTATTATTATTATTATTATTATTATTATTATTATTATTATTATTATTATTATTATTATAGTACATAGCTTGTATTGAGATCTTGAGCTTCTCACACCAACAAGGTGAACTTGTTGGTCTGACTGAAGCAGTCAAGAGTGCTACATATTGTGAAGTTGCACAGGCAACCTAGTCACTCAAAACAGAGTTTTCATCTTACTGCTACTTCAGGAAGGGAAAGTGGGCACATCAGAGAGAGTGCTCCGAGAGGAACCGGTGACGTTAGGATCCGGGGGTCAAACTCGGAGTGAAGATTCCCTCAACCCTCTAATGCAGTTAGTGCTCCTCCCTCTCTCCTGATGTACAGGGCCCATTGGTAGGTAGGGAAAGATGTCAGTGAATGTTTAAATTCTGTTTTTTTGTTTGTTTGTGTGTTTAAACAGACTTAATTATGTGTGCAGAATGTGACACACACAAAGTCTGTGCACATTTGTGTAATTGTGTATTTTTTTAATATTCCAATCTGGAGCAAAAAGGTGATGTTAAAAATGTATACATATTGATTTATATGTAATAGTTACAATAAGGGCAGAGACTTTTATTTTGACATTTTGACGTCTATTGAGTGAATCTGGGAGATCGCGAGTGAAAACAGCTTTATTGCGCGTGCCTCCTCAAAACGACTGAGGAGTTGAGATGAACTACACCCCTTTCTCTCCCGCCTCCTTATTTATTATTTTAATCTGTTTATATTTGTATCTACTGTATCTGTGTCCCAAAGCGATCTCATCTCCCCTCGGTTGGGGCTTCTCTTTTATTCAGTTTGATATCCCCTCTATAAGTTTTTGGGTTTTTTTCCAATCTCTTTGTGTGTGTGTTTTTAGGTGTTTTCTGAAGTCCATTATGTTTTGATTTTTCTTATTTTCAATTTCCCTTATTTCCAACTGGTTTTGGTTCCCATTTAAAAAAATAAATAAATAAAAAAAATAAAAAAAACTTAAGCTCATTATTAATCTGACTTTCAACAAGTGAGGATCTCACCCACCTCTTTTAATCTTCCTTTGCTTTTTACTATAGGTAAATTTATTTCTTTTAATCATCTTTATTTCATCTATCTAGAGTGTGTGTGTGTGTGTGTGTGTGTGTGTGTGTGTGTGTGTTACACTGTTTATTTTCTATTATTTTTCTATTATTCTATTATAATCACCATTTAATCATTTCCTACTTTAATCCTTTATTAACATTTTTATATAATTAAATTTAATATTAATGCTACAATTTTGCAATTTCCTACTGTTTTTAGAACTTTAGGATGAGTAAGCTTAGCATATATTTATATTTTAATTAATACTATCTTTTTCTTACCTTTGTTTTGATTTAATTAATCAAAAAGTGGGAGGTGTTGCTAGGTTCCATCTATATTTGAAGCTCCTTAATCACTTAATTGATCGTTTTCCATCATTATTAAAATAAAAAAAAGATTTGGATTGAGACACTGTAAAAAGGATAACATCTGTATGCATAATGATGCTTCAATAAAGCAACACTTCTTCAACTTCACGTTTTGTGTCTGTTTGCATCTTTTCCAAGAAGTAAATAAAAAGCAAAGGAGATAAATCTAACAGTGGGACTGATCATGCAGATCTTCTGGACCTCCCAGACATTCTACAAAACTTGACATCTCTCCATTATAAAGTTGACCCATTAGACTTGACGCCTCGCTCAATGTTGTTGAGATTGGTGTGTTTTTATTAGCTCCAGAGGGCTGTAACGGAGGAAGGGTTTACTGGATTAGGAAGATAAATCGGAGTTAACCTCACCTCATTGAGGTAGATAGATCACCATGGCAACTTACCTCTACACTGCTAACCAATCGTGGTGAATAATAGACACATTTACTACAGAAACATTACATTGCTGCATTTTACTGAAACTTTTGGGGTTTACATGTAATCTTAAATACCCCTGCCTCTGCCACTTACCACTTTGTGCAATATGTTTTATATTTGTTCTTTATCAGCTGCCAAGAATGTCTAACACAGTTGGGATTGCAATTAGAATTTTCTAAATAGTTAAATGCCTTGAAAGGGCCAACATTCTCTTCTCCAAATTCTTAGTACTTACAACCCTGTTTCCGAAAAAGTTGGGACACTAAAATGTAAATAAAAACAGAATGCAAATCATTTAAACCCTATATTTAATTGAAAATGGTACAAAGGGAACATATGAAATGTTGAAATATTATTGCTTTTTGAAAAATTTGTGCTCATTTTGAATTTGCTGCCAGCAACATGCTTCAAGAAAGTTGGGGCAGGGGCATGTTTACCACTGTGCTGAAGCCCCTCTTGTTTTAACAACACTCTGTAAACTTTTGGGAACTGAGGAGACCAATTGCTGTAGTTTTGAAAGCAAAATTTTTCCCATTCTTGCTTGATATAGGATTTCAGCTGCTCAACAGTTCAGGGCCTCCTTTGTTGTATTTTTTTCGTTTCATAATAATAATAATAATAATAATAATAATAATAAATAAGCAAGGCCTTCCCTGAAAAAGACGTCATTTGGATGGCAGCATTGGTTTCTCCAAAAACCTGTATATATTGTTCCACATGAATGGTTCTTTCAGAGATGTGCAAGTTACCTATGCCATGTGAGTAGTTATATCATACACTTTCTGTCAAACTGTCAATCAAAGTGTTGTGTGTGATAATTTATGACCCTCTGTGCTTCCCTGACTGGCAGGTCTGTAGGGGTGGTGAGGGGGGTAACCCTATGGAGTGTATCAGCTGGTCAATCTGGCTCCTTTGTGTCTGGGGGTGTTGTGGAGAGGTGTGTGTGGGGGAATAGCCCCCCTCCCAACAAAAGGTGTTTATGTTAATGAGTTTGGTTTTTGGTGGGGTGAAATACGTCTGAAAAGAAATAATGTTTTAATATGGGGATGTGTTTGTGTTACTGTGTGGCGTTATTTCGTTTGTGTAAACAAATTGTTAGAAAAGCATTAGGAATGAAATGTGTACATATATGAGTAGAATATTTGTTTTGTGAAATAAATGAAAACAATTTAAGCAATTTAAACAAGTTTACCTTTGAATAAACAGTTTAGGAGGTAAAGCGTCTTTTTAAAAAAAAGAATCTGTTTAAAATAATCGTTTGTATTACACACAATCTAAACACAAACCTTTAGGATGTAAAAATGATTAAAAGTGCTGTTTAAAAAGAATAGCGCATATTACATGACTTCTAAACAAAGATCCTTACGAGGTAAAAATGTTAAAGTGCTGGCTAAAAGAATCTCCGTAATGTTTAAACTAGGAGAGAAGTATTTTCCAGAGATGTCTTCCATTCGCTGTGTAAAAGCAGTAATGAAGTGAAAACGAACCCAACCTCTCACTCGCTAAACCCCGCCCACAAATACGTGTTTTCAGACACGCCTCTCTCTCTCTCTCTCTCTCTCTCTCTCTCTAAACCCCGCCCACACATACGTGTTTTCAGACACGCCTCTCTCTCTCTCTCTCTCTCTCTCTCTAAACCCACGCTCATACGTGTTTCACCGGCAGACAGTACTTTCGGTCAAACTGTCAACCGAAGTAGTGTGCTAATTTATGATCTTTGTGTTTTTCCTGACCGACAGTTCTGTAGGTGCACCTAATTTATGACCAGGGGTGGTGGTGGGGGTGGTGAGGGTGGTGGGGGTAACCCTATCCAATGTATCAGTGGGACATTTTGGCCCCTGTATGTCTGGGTTGTGTCCTTCCCTTCCTGGTGGTGTGTGTTTTGTGTATTGTGGGGGATCTCCATCAACAAATGTGTTTATATTAATGACACCCCTGAATTATTCACACACAAATATAGACCTTTTTGTGGTATAAGAGAATGTTTGTTTCTGAAATTACTTTTGTGGTATTGTTTTATTTTGAAGCTTAAGGATGGTTTCGGTGAAATATGTCTGATGTAAGAAAAGAGTATCAAATGGTTAATATTGGTGTGTTACTATGTGGGGGATTTCATTTTGTGTAAACACATTGTTATAAAAAGCATGATGGTTGAATGCGAATATATATGAGCAGAATGTTTGCTTGTGAAATAAATGAAAACAACTGTTGATTACGTGTTTGGGAGAACGGCGTGACTTTGAATAAACATTTACTGAAATAAAACCCCTGAAACAGATAAACCATCGATGTGGCCAAAGAAATGTAAAAAAATGTTTTTACATAGATTCTAAACATAAACCTTTAGGAGGGAAAACGTTTAAAAGTGCTGTTTAAAAGAATCGTGCGTTTTGTTTCAACTATAAACAAGATTTTGGAAAATGGTTCGCCAACGAGGATACTTACACAGAACTGCCGTTAAATACATACGATTTTGTCTATGCTTTGACATCCCATGTCGCCGCTGGCTTACAGTCAACTCATGTAAATTCATGACCTCTGTAACACTGTTTGATCTGAATGTGTGATCTTTCCTGGCAGTTGTCTGTCTGTATGTGAGAGAGACATGTGATTTCTGGGGGTTTTGCTGACCAGAATGCTTACAAATGTGTATATGTTAACTAATTAAGGAGAGAGTCGTGCGTCTGGTCAAGATGCTAGTGGCTTCAGTTTTCTAGGTGTTCAACTTTGAGCTATAGGCATTATAAAATAAATAGTCGCTAAATAAATAAATAAATAAACAAAAACGTGGATGTTGGACCAAAGGACGTGTCACCTGAATTCACAAATCATGAAGAATAACAACATGTGCTAATGTTTACATGTTTACATGTTTCCTTGCCTTACCTTGCCTTTGAGATCTGCTTTTTCTTATTGTGTTCAATACTTTTTTCCTACGTCATTCCACATTTACACCTTTATTTATGGACTTTAATGTTTTGAATTCTTTATATTTCCAGATTTCTTGAGTTAGTACTGATTTCATAAATTTCATGTGAATAGCCTCATTGGAAATATATTTACTGAAAAAAAAATGTTGATGCATCTAGTACTTATTTCCTCCCACTGTATGCTAAATCTTTCCTTGCCACTGTTGCAGGTGACTTGCTCATTAGGGATCTAAATCTATATCCAGATTTATGTAAAGTGTATGTATTGTGACAATACCTACAAAAGAAGATATAAATAGTGACAATAAATGAAGTCATGAGAATGACTAGATTAATTCACTAAGACACAAGTATGCTGCATTCAAACAATAAAAATAGCCTATTCATTTCACCCGTCATAACCACAAAAGAATACATGTGTAGCCGGAATATTTTGGAAATTTGAGCACCAAATGACTCATTATACAGTTTGCTGTTATGACCCTTGCAACTGTATGTTGAGTCATTTGGAGCTCAAATTTCCAAAATGTTCCGGCTCCTAAAGTTTTTGTGTTTTTTTTTTTGGAAGACTAGTAATACGGATTATTTTTAAACAGCTCTTTTAATCATTTTTACATCCTAAAGGTTTGTGTTTAGAATGTATGTAATACAAATGATTATTTTAAACAGATTCTTTAAAAAAAAAAAAAAAAAAAAAGACACTTTACCTCCTAAACTTTTTATTCAAAGGTAAACCGGGATCCCTAAAAAACATAATCAACAATTGTTTTCATTTATTTCACAAAACAAATATTCTACTCATATATGTACACATTCAAACATCATGCTTTTCTAACAATTTGTTTACACAAACGAAATAACGCCACACAGTAACACAAACACATCCCCATATTAAAACATTATTTCTTTTCAGACGTATTTCACCCCACCAAAAACCAAACTCATTAACATAAACACCTTTTGTTGGGAGGGGGGCTATCCCCCCAACAGACACCTCTCCACAACACCCCCAGACACAAAGGAGCCAGATTGACCAGCTGATAAACTCCATAGGGTTACCCCCCCCCCACCACCACCACCCCTACAGAGCTGCCAGTCAGGGAAGCACAGAGGGTCATAAATTATCACACACAACACTTTGATTGACAGTTTGACAGAAAGTGTATGATATAACTACTCATGTGCACTAATGCACCCTAACACCATCACGGATGGTGACTTTTGAACTGTGCACTGACAACAAACCAGATGGTCCCCCCCTCTTTAGCCAGGAATACAGTCCATCTTAAATGCGCTTGGGCCCAGAGAAAACAGCTGTATTTTTGATCTTGTTTTTTCTTTGCATGGAAGAGATTTAACTTAAATACTTGCATGTGTGGATGCAGTGACAAACTGTGTTCACTGACATTGCTCTTCGGAGGTGTTCCTGAGACCATGCAGTGATTTCCACTACAGAATTGTATCTGTTTTTAATGCAGTGCTGCCCGAGGGCCCGAAGATCACAGCCATTAAATATTGGTATTCAGCCTTGTCCCTTGCGTACAGAGATTTCTAGAGATTCTCTGAATCTTTTAATGATATTATGCATTGATGATGAAATCCCCAAATTCTTGCAATTTTACATTGCTATTTAAACATTATTAATAAATTGTTTAACTATTTGCCCATGCAGTCTTTCACAGAGTGGTGAGCCTCTCCCCATCTTTACTTCTGAAAGAACCAAAAAACTGTTTGTTCGCTACTCCTCCTACAAATTTTGTCCAATCATCACCAAATTTGACAAACATCATCTTCAGAGAAAACCTCAAAAAATCTATCCAAAGAATTTTGGATATTCCAAATGGTTTACCCACAATGGGCCAAAGAATCTCACAGTGAAGACATCAAACAGGAAATAAGGCTGTATCTCAACTTTGCGCACTAACACAAAACTTGGTAGGCAACCTCAGGATTATCTAAACTTGCACAAAGTGGGGAAAGGCCTAAATTGATGAAAATACCAATACCTTAAATGTTTTTAAATTGCAGGAAGAAAAAAAATTCAGGCCAGAGCAGTAGCAATTACAACCACAGGTCAAAATAGCAATAGACAATACCACAGGGTACAACGCAGCTACAGCCGCATCAGCAATGCCACGCTGCTGCTCATTTGTTCATCTTAAAGTTTTTTAGGGGCCAAGCACTGAAGGTGCATAGGCATCTATTGTGTCCATAAGTTTTCGCTTATTATTATTATTCTTCCCCACTGGGAGCCTATTACAGCCCTATGAACTATGAGTAGGAAAATGATGAAATTTGGCACGCCCATAGATATGAATAGTATCTGGACCAATTATGGCATCTCTAGGACCAACTCTATAGCACCACCACTAGTTCACTTTTCAAATGGTTATAATTGTTGAACCCTTTGTCTTAGAGAAAAGAAATATAGTTAATTTGATTAATCTCCGCATGGTGATCACAATCCATATCTTACATTAAGAGTCCATCCATTACAGTAGTCACCATTTAGAAATGTACAGAATTCAGTTTTTTCACTACTCCTCGTTCTAATTTTTTCCAATTCTTACCAATATTGGCTCGGATGATCAGTGAACAGAGCCACACAAAAGTAACAGAACATAATTTTGATACTCATATTTCTTCAAAAGTTATGATGTCGCAAATTTAATAATGTTGACCCAAAATTGGATCAGAGGATATATCTCAGCCACACTTTGATCAATCGTAACGAATCTTGGTACAATTCATCAGCACCATGATCCGAGGGTATATGCCAAATTTGAGAACAGCACCACCTACAGGTCATGAGATTTGAAAAATGAGCTTTTTTGCTTATAACCTTTGAATATTTTGACAAATTATGACCTTGGTGTCTGCGGATTCATTGGGTCATGGCGAATCCGTGTGTACCCGTTTTTGCCAGGATTGGACAAACCGCCTGTCCTACATTTTGAAATTTGTCATATATTGTAATATCTTTTAAAATATTTGACATATCACCACAAAATTTTGTAGGGATCATTTATAGTATGTCCTCTAGATATCTGAAAATTTTTTAACACAGTGCCAAGTAGTGTTCTATAGATATAAGTTTTTGTGAAAACATAACTTTTGACAACATTGTCCAAAATTCGCTTTTTTTTTTGGCATCCATCATTACATGTGTGGTGCACTGTGATGAACAACAAGCATTAATGTTAAAGGTCCTGGGTTGGATTCCTGTGTGGTGCAGGTTCTTGAAATGTTTGTGTAATGTTTTGTCTTTCGTTTCCTTTCTTTTGTGGCTCAGCATTGCAGTAACCTTTCTAATTATTAAAATAATAATTATTATTAATCAGTTAGTTAATGAGAGTGTATATGTATAATGTAATGTATAATATAATGGATTTTAACCAGCTGAGCAATCTTTTTTATGCACAGTCTGCATGTTATGACACAGTGTGGACCAGACAACAGATTTGATTATCATATCAGCTGTTTATATGTTATGATGATATGACACAGGTTGAGGTCAGGCACTGATCAACATCAATCACACACACCCATTCACACACTACAGACAATTTAGAGATGAAAATCAGCGTACAATAGATGTCTTTGGACTGGTGGAGGAAACCCCAGAAGCGCAGGGAGAATATGCAAACTCCACCCACACACGGAAGCGTGAGAGAAGTGTAGGAACCTCTAAGAAACTCTCATTGATTTCTGTGGTTTTCACAGACACAAGGAGATAAAACCTACACACCTTCACACAAACCCTGTAAAAAGCTAAAGAAACAGCTTTATAGCATTTATTACTCAATTAAAAATAAAATAAAATACTGAGAGTCAGCACTGCAGGAGTTAAACATCACCTACAGAACCCATATAGACGGTTCTAGATTTGAGGGTCGTCTGTAAGGATCTCCACATGCAGCGGACCGTCTCTTGTGATGTTCTCTCTTGTGTATGAGGAAAGGTGAGTTAGGATGAGTCAGAACTGATAATGAGCTCATCACATGTCAGCGTTTACACATTTTTATTATAATTCTGCACTTTACGCTGCACCTGATAACCAACACCTGAAATTCTACACAACCTCCTTAATATTTACTGGACAACTAATGAGCCCTGTTATTGTTTATCACGTTGCTTAGCAACCTGGCATCACCTGACTGGTCTGTTATTATTTTAATATCATCTAATATATAATATACACTGTGTTGTATTTTTGTCTGAGTTGAAGTGTATAACACTTCCATTTGCCAAAATAAATAAATAAATAAATAAATAAACTGTCCTTCAGCTCAGCACGTGGATTAAAGCGTTTATACACCGCACTTCCGAGTGTATCCCAGACAACACTGTAAATATTATTACACTGCAGGAATGTGGTGCGGTGTGTGCACAGCGTCACAGAATGTCAGGACAAAAGAGGGGAATACGTGTGTGTGTGTGTGTCGTTCACGAAGGAGTTGACTCATTGAGTCAGCTCTTTCAGGTCGATGTTCATTTGTGAATGGTTTATTTTCCTTAATGCAAGAATTCATCTTCATTACATGCTTAAATTCCTTCATGGAACGGTCATTGGTGTGAACTGTGAGTTGTGGGTTTTGATTCAGTCGTGTGTATGAGGAAAGTTAAATATGAAAGGTGATTAATTAGTAGTCTGAACATAAATAAATCTTATTAATGAAGTCCAGACACAGCAGGCGCAGTAACATCAATGCACTGATACTTAATGGTTTTTGTTTTGTCTCAGAGGAGGATGATCCAACAGGTCTGAGCTGACAGGACGTCTATAGTAACTCACATAATCACTCTTTACAACCATGGTAAGCAGAAAAGCATCTCAGAATGCACAACACATCAGACCTTGAGGTGGATGAGCTACGACAGCAGAAAACCACATCAGGTTCCTCTCCTGTCAGCTGAGAACAGGAATCTGAGGCTATCATGGGGACAGACTCACCCAAACTGGACAGCTGGACCCAGGTGATTCTAAGCATCCATGGTGAATATTTCACAGGTTTCTCAGATGATAATACACAATTAGACTCAGTACCTATCATCAGAATTCTTCTTTCTATTTATCCAAAATGGATGTCTTCTACACAGTGTGCACAGTAGAGATCAGTGGAGCCAGAGCATGCCTGCAGCTGGTGCTACGAGGACTCGGACAAATCTGGCCTCTGTTTCTACGTGTGTGATGAAATCCACACCTATACAATCACTGGCTTTGACTTCATTTTGCTGCAACACCCTAACGTGTTCAAGGCTATTATTCATTACACGAGTTCCTTCTTTAGTAATTACGGTGTGGTTACAGGAAGTGTTTTGCACTGTTGCTATAAACACATCAACCTTTTACAACTTCCATTTTTTTAGCCTTTTTGAAGTTGAACATTGAGCCGTGTGGGAGAACCACAGCCTCTACAGAACAAAGAACGTATGCATTACATGCAATACAGCACTCGCTGAGACTCAGTAGATTCAACACAGTCAGCAGATCTGATGGTATCACCGTGTTTCTTGTGGTTTGATCATGTGGATGAAAAGCCAGAAAAAGTGTTAGTGTTGTTAACAGAATCGGTTCATCAGTAATTCATATAAACAGCTGCTTGAAAAAAAAAGTGGGTGGTGATTTACCAGAATTCACATCACTCAGTTCTGTTTAGATGAGTATCTCGCTCTGATTACATCATTTATCACCAGAGCCAGGCTGCACACCACACACACCTTCACACACCTTCACACCATTTACATCCAGCATGCACTGGTTTAATCTTGCTCTGCTCTGCGGTGAGTATCTGCAACTTTACACTAACTTTATAAAACACCTGGAGAACCAGAAGTTTGTTTGTTTGTTTGTTTGTTTGTTTGTTTTGCACAGCTGCATCATGCTGGATCTCTTACGCCTTAAAGACATGAGATGTAAAAGGATGGAAGTAATAGCTTCCTGGTGTTTTTCTGTGCTTTCCGTTACTCTGATTTTTCTCGTTGCCTTTATATTTATATATTTATTTATATATAAGATTTATAAATGTTGCATGATGAAGATATGATGTGTGAAGAAGCAGGTTATTTTGATGTGGTCATGTGGATTAGTCAGAATTGAGAGCAGATTATCAACTTTGATGTACACACACACACACACACACACAATAACAGCACTCGGGAGGCTAACTCCACAGCTTTACATGAAGTAACTCCTGTGAAAAATGATCGTGTTCTTGTTGTAACGGGACAAAAATAATGATATTAAAATAAAAACTGCACGTAGTAACAGATACACGTTGCTAATAAATAAATGAATAAACCTATGAACAGAGTATCTCTAGCTCTGTGTTAAATTGTGATTTAGCGAAATGCTAAATGTTATCTCGATTTTCACTATTAGCATGGGCGTAACCACGCATTCTTGGGGGAGGGGGTGTCGTGTTCTCCCAATGTAGGGGAAATACCAATCTGTCCCCCCAGTATACAGTACAAAATATTTTCTATATGTCCCCCTTTAATGAACCCTGCAAACGGATCTGTCTTTTCTTCATCTATTCTATTTATTTATGTCTATTCCTTTTTAATATATTTCCGTTTGTTATGGAAAATAGGTGTGACCCCCCCCCCCGATTGTACACTTGGTTTCGCCCAAACTCAACACAAATTGGTTGATATAGTTGAGCAGCTCAGTCTGTAAGAAATGGAGACAGCAGACGAGTGTAGAAAAGTGCAGCAGAACATATGAGCTTTTTTACAGACAGTAAGAAACTAGATTCCTAAACAGTAGGTAACTTTAGCTTAGTATAGAAGCATCATACCATGGCTTGGTTTGTTCTTAAGAATGTCAATTAACTGTTGATATTTGCACATATTTGCTCATTTATATTACAGCAAAACAGCTAAATCCTCTAAAAGTCTATATCTAAGCACTAACAGTTCTGTTACCTAACCCTAACACACGCTATACACGGTACATACGCTCACTGACCACTTTATTAGGAACACTACACTAACACTGAGTAGGGCTTCCCTTCACACTCCATCAGCAGCTCTGTCTTTAATTCATTTCTGCTTTTTATTTACTATTTCTGTCTACAGAAGAATTTAATCCTGAATAATGATGCGTGGAAGAGAACAGATAAAGACATTGGCGTTAAAAGTGGTGGTGCTTGGTGTTTCTGTGGGACTTCTGACTGTGAGCTGGTCTTCTCGTCCTCTCTGTAGGTGTGTGTTTGTGGTCACCGATGAAGATGGCTGTATCTGAGGTGAGATGTTGTCATAGAAACAACACCCCGGTCTACAAGCTCCATGGTGACGGGAATCCTGACTGCACCATCACCTGGCTCACCCGAGACGTGAGTGACGTGTTTACTAGAAAACGTGTGAAGTCTCTGCTCGGTTTCTCTAACAAACACTCACGTGTTTTTATTTTATAGCTATGTTTAAATGTTACATGTTGAGAGTTAATAATTATTCGAGGAGACCGTAGGTTTTATTGTCTCAGTATTAAAGTGTACGATATGAACAGCACCTAGCAAACACACTAAATTAGTTCAGTAATCTAATCTAAAGGCTGAATGGGTAATCGTTTTAATCCACAGTTATTAACCTAAATGTATCAAACAATTTCGTTCTGTGTGTGTGTGTGTGTGTGTGTAGAACAAGATGATTGTAGATGATTCTGGTAATGTGGACCCGGACACCGTAGTTTCATACGAACACGGTGAGCTGACCGTGAAGAGCCGAGACTGTGATGTGTTGGTCAGAGAGGACTGTCTGACTCTGGGGGTGTGTCATCAATTCATTTTATTCTATTTAATTATTTCACGTTAAATTAATATTCATTTTATTTGCTTTTATTCTGCACTTATCTGTTTTTACACAGGAGCACAAAATAAACTGCACAGGTACGTTAATATCATTTATATCAGTTTATAAAGAGCTGTGTGTTTGTGTGCGCGTGTGTGTGCGCATGTGTGCGTGTGCATGCGTGTGTGTGTGTGAGAGAGAGAGAGAACGTATTTCTCATGTGTGGTGTGTGTTTTTATTCCTGCAGCCCTGTGTGAACCAGAAAAGCCTAATGTAACTGAAAACCTGACTACAGGTGAGAGACACAGTACACACACACACACATACACACACACACAAGCAATCTGATACACTTTCATTCAGTTTAATTTCATTATCATGACTGTGTAAAGTCTCTCTTTCTGTGTGTTCATATCTCTCTCTCTCTCTCTCTCTCTCTCACTCTCAGAAGACAGGATCTCTCCTCTGATCATCAGCTTCATCATTCTCGGCCTCGTCCTCCTCCTCCTCCTCCTCATCCCCATTACTGTTGGTGTGGTGGTGTATAAGAGACTCCAAGGGTATGTCTCACACACACACACACACACCTTTCCACTAGATAATGTGGTGCACTAGATGTGGTGTAGAAGTCATTGTTCTGTACGCTGTGTAGTGCAGTGTGTCTGAGGTGTTCCTCTATATATTTAATTTATCAGTGAATACGTTTCTGCTTCTCTGTTTATTACAGGAGCCATGACTTTGAAAATGCGAACACCATTAAGGACACCAACGACCACCACAACATCATGGAACTCCAGCCTCTTCAGTGAGGTTGTATAAAACGTGCCAGCGTTTGGCCGTCCGTAGATGAAGTTATAAATGTAGAGGCAGGTGCGGAGACTTCCGCTGGAATTACAATGAGATCTTCAAGGTGATTTTCTTCATTTTCAGTTTAAAATGTAAGAACGTCACACCTGAATGAGAATTAGTACAAAGAGAAACCGACTTATGTAGTTTATAGATTTATAGATATATAGATTTATAGATATATAGATTTATAGATATATAGATATATAGATAGATGCTCTATATTACACAGTAAACAGAGAAACAGGACGATCAGATGAAAGCTGCACCGCTGATGAAGGACTTTTGTCTCAAATGTTTTTGTTTCTCTGAAAAATATATATAACGTCATATATATATATATATATATATAACATTTAAAGGTGAAGCTTTATTGTTATTATGAAGATTATTATTATTATTATTACTATTATTATTATTATTATTATCATACTTGCGTGAAGCAATATAACTGTACATGGATTTTATGGTTGCAAACTTTTTGAAGTAACCCATGCTGTTAAATGATGGTGTTTAAGTAACAGGACTGGTCATCAAAAACATAGTTGGGTGCAAAAGTTTGTACACCCCAAGACAACATGAAGAATACAAAGAAGCTTTTTTTTGTAGTGTGTTTGGTTTCACAGCTCTTTCATCATTATCACAGGCAACAGTTATGATCAAATAATGTTTTTATTCATATTTTTAAAAACTTATTTTTATTAGTTCAGATGTTTTAACTCGCTTTATGAACATATATACAGTAGGTCGAATATTCTCTATTAATATTCTTGTATGTCTAATTTTTACCTTTTATATAACTGCCTTTATATAACCTCTTCATCTCTAAAGAGCTTTTTTAACCTGAGATACATGTTCCTGTTACAGATGTACATGTCATTACCTGTAATGAAGTTCTCATGCTGTCAGTGAATGACAGTTTCCTGTTACACATTTACACTTTCTGTGACTGTGCAATGATTGTTTGTTAAACTGTAATAATAAAATCTCTACACAGTGTTGACTGGTGCTGAGGTTCTGGCCTTTGTGTTATTTGGAACTGAATAGAGAAGACTAGTGTTTGTTTTTTGCATATTTAAAAATACTCACACCTGGGTACACTGATTTTAATGCAGTGCAACAGCATTAATGCAATATGTTCCATTACATATGTATACTATATCTGCTGTGGTTCTGATTGAAATACGAATTCTCTATGAATTAACAGGTAAAATGGTGCAGCGCTACAAAATCTAGCTATAGCCAAGTTAAATACATGTGTACAGTGTGTAAATATTCATTTATAAACTGATCTTTTTTACTTCTGAAGGCAGGAAATCTGTAAGAGAAAACGGTTAATTAACCAATTAAATCACCTATATGTGCGAGATGTTATAAACCAGAGGTACAAATGAAACTTTTTGGACCAATGACCTCACTGATTACAGTAAAGTAATGCTAACATTAAATATAAAATTGTATTTGTATTGAATTACACGGCTACCATCGGGCCTAGGCAAAACAAATAAAGCAATACCTGTTATTAGTATAACAGGTCAGAACCGAGTGAAAATGTTTCTCGGACCGGAGTTTACCTGCTATAAAACATTTCACCATCACAATATAAACCTTCTGCTGTCTGTTTAAATATTAAGTCGTTTGAAAGAACGTCATAAAATCAAACAAGATGTACGCATGCGTGGTAATAGTGGCGCGTGCACAGGGCGCGTGCACGTGGACCTTATAAGACCCTCAGTCACTTCCGCTCGCTCTCTCTTTCATTCCGGCTCTGTGGAGGACAGGTCAGTTTTTCTTCTCTGCTGTAGTGCTACATGTTCATGCTCTTTTACAGCATGCTCCGTGTTTTTGTTCGATAGTTTAGGTAGTAAATATGTTTAGTAACGGAAGTCCGCTGTGTACAGAGCTGTATATGAATGTAGAAGATGGCGGAGCGGTGTGTGGTGAGAGTAGTGAGCTCGCGCGTGGAGCCGCCGCCATCTTGTTAGCTTCAGTGTAGCCGAGAGGGTTACTGAGGGGATTATTATAATAATAATAATAATAATAATAATAATAATAATAATAATAATAATAATAATAGTTTTCTTCATCCCTACATACAAAGCGAGGTTTTCCATAGTTATAACCTCGTTTTGTGTCGTGAAAAGTAATATTTTCTATGTAAAATATAGCCGCATGGCAGGCCATGCGGTAAAACTAGACGCTGAGTAGCTAATGTTTTAGCGCGTTGTTAGTTAGAATCCTGTGTGATAACGCATTTAAAATAAAACCTGTATTGAACTGAGCGATAAGTAAACGTTAACGCGACGGTTCAGATTTCGGCGGTGTGAAAGATACATGCACCACCAGCGGAGTGACTGGGGGACCACGTGGCTGATGACTTGCGCCAAAAATATTCACTACCTTTTCATATGAAATGGTCAGTTGCGATTATCGTCGTTTTTCTCTCGCTATTAAAGACTGAGTTTTTGTGTACGTGTATATATAAAAGTAGTATTCTGTACTGATGCTGTAAGCTCACGTGCTAGCTGGTTAGAATTAGTTCACTAATGGTCCGACTGGCCTGGATGGGCGGCCTGAGGTTCGGCTGCAGCGGTCATGTGGAGTCTACACTAGATTGTTCTTGATGCTAGATTACACAACACTAGATTACTCTTAGCTCTGTACAACACATTTTAGCTTTTACATGTGTTTATGGGATGAAGAAAATCTAGTGTGAAAAGAAAAGCTAGATATTGTGTTTGTACTTAATGGTTTTGGCTTTTTTTTTTTGCTTCTTTAGGCTGGCGTGCAGAAGCTATTGAGGATGGCAGAGTTGTGAAGGTGAACGCGCACACAGTTGAAAGGTGTGTTAACTCTTTGGGGACGTGAGCATCGCCTGCGAGTTTCAGCATGGTCAGGTTCACTAGTGTCCTCTTTCTCTCTTTACAGCATGAAGGGATTTGATCTTACACACACGACTAAAATACAGAATCTGTAGAGTCTCAGCTTTCAGATGATCTCACATGTGGAGAACATAAACATTTTATATAATCTCTAAATTGTAGAGAAGTTGTAGTTTGTTCCTGTGGTGAAAAGTGAAACGTGGTCTCCTCCTCCTGTTCACATATTAATGACATGTTAATGTTTTTCAGGAGCAGGATAGGTACATGCTGATGGAACACTCAGGTAGACTTTTGTGCAGGAACCTTGTGTGTTACAGTAATTCTAGTAAACTGTGTACTGACTTGATTGTGCACTAAATCCCTACAATACTACATGTTCCTTTTATTCTGATGTTAAAGTGCTGAAATAAGTGTGTTCTACAATAAAGTGATGAAATGTGTGAAGTTGTATCGTCGTTCTTGCTGACTTTTCTCCTTATTTACACATACTGTTGACCATATGAACTGTTGGAATTTAAGTGGATTTTTAAAAAAAATATTTTAAAAATTTGCATTATCCACACCTGTAAGCTGAGCTTTAGAGTAAACTCTGGTGACTTTAAGTAACACATTGGGAGTTGAGAGTGGAGTACTGGAGCCAAGGAGAGCTTTTTAAGTTCTCAAACACACACTGGCAGACAGGAGACCAAACTGCTCGAGTGCACCCGGGCTTTGAGGATGATTGGCTGATGCCCAGTTACATTAATATTCAGTTGGTGCAGGATCTCCACAAATGTTTGAGGTGAGCAATTTGAGCTTCAGAATATCAAAAATGGACAGAACTTGAGAGAAGGCCCCAATGATGGGATTTGCTGCACTACAATCCATTACCTGGTACGTTAGTCAATGGGTACTGGTTCCTCCATTTAGAGCTAGGGGACGGCTACAAGGTTGATGGTGAAGTAATCAGGTGCAGATTTTATAGGGTTCAATTTCCTGCTATTAGGATCTGATATAACTAGCTAACAATCTTTCATTAGAAAATTGTATGTTTTTGTCAAGTCTAGTGACCTGTCTGATCATGGGCCACATTTTAAAACAAAAAAAAAAACCTCCCAACCTTGTAGAATGACTTGAAGGGTTGGGCACATGAGATCCCATGGCTATCTGATAGATCTGCAAGAATTGCAAGGAAAAGTGGAATGAAATTGCCAAAAGAAGACGTGCCAAGTTTGTGAACTCTTGTCTGAAAACACTGAGTGCTGAATTCCCTAAAACCTTTCTCTTTGTTTTTCACTGGAAGTTTGTTGGGTGCTTTATGACATTAAAGATGGATAAATTACAAAAAAAACCCCTCATTTTTCAGGGGTGTGTAGACTTTTTATATATGAAATGACACTTTTTCCAGTCAGATCTTTTACAGACAGCACACGGCAGTGGGACAGAGCTAAGGAAGTAGACTTGATGTTCACTCTGAGATTTACTCTTTGGTCAGTTGGACTTCCAGTGACTTTCCCAAACAAAAAGTTTTGGTTGAAGTTTCCCAATGACAGATTTTCTATTACAGTTGGACACGGGCAGAGAAAGGTCTGGTGGAAAGAAGAACATATTCACCTTTTAATAGTTCTCCTGTAGGTTAGGGTTATTCTGATACGTCACCGGTTGTTCAGGCAAAGAGATACTGCTCTATGACAATTCAATTAAATAAACTTAAAGTGACATTTTTAACCTTACAGGCATCACCGCAGTACTGACACTGACATTTACAATCAACTAAATTCAACACGAGTTTTCTCTCGTTGTTTTATAAGATACTGGATTGTCAGAATGTACTCTTCTGGAATACGTTCATATGCACATATAACGGCCATTTAATCTCACATACACACACATACACGTACACATATACACACAACCTGGTTTCACAGTTTACTCTCCAAACAATTCTGTGGATCCATTCTTCCAGTACGTTCTCTGATCATATAAACACTTCACTGTTTTTTGTTCTCATTACTGACTGTTTTTTTTTTTTTTTTAAAAAACAACAACTATTTATTGTCCACGCTCTTAATTAGACCCTCACTCAGGTCAGAATTTTTGTCCTTTTTGTTACTGACTGTCGCACTCCAGCCCTCATGCTCCATGTTCCAGGTTATTCATCACTACAGATTACTTCAGCTGCTTTCACTGGTTCTAAGTTGCTCAGGATAAAAGGATCTGCTAAACACCTGCACATAAATGGTGATGTAAATCATATGATAATGAACTTCCTAAACTCTGTATCCTGCTTTTGTCCTCCAGACCAGACTGGATTTGTTTGTAGCAGTCATGTGACCTGGCCACGCCTTCAAGAACTTCAAAAAGAGTTTCCATGTGTCAGTGTTAAACGTCCCATCAGAAGGATTTCTTACAGATTTCTTACATAATTCATCGTGTTCCAGGTTTCACTTTATTTTGGAAGATGGAGCAGCGAAGTCTCCTGGAGAATGAACTTCTTCTTCTTCTTCTGCAGTAAGTGAGATGTTATTGCTTTTATTGGTACATGTAGGTGATGTATGTAATATTTGCTTGTACTGGGTGTATAATGGTGGAATTGTTTGTTTTTCTCTTATATGATTACTTAGTTGTGAAAGTTGGATGGAGTTCGGCAGGGCTGTAACCTGAGCTCAGGTATGAATAGTAATCAGGTAAAAGCTCACACCTCATTCATATTCAGTGAGGACGAGCGATTGGTCCCGCCTTTACCTCTTCATGTAGTGAAGAAGTGAGGACATCACCACACTTTTATCCATTTATTTCTACATCTGACTGGTCACTACAATATTTTCAGATGTTTCCATGCCCAGCACCTCAGTGAATCAGTTTATGTAACAGAATCAGTTTGTCCCTGATGGATAAGGTGTGTTTTTACAGGATTTCTGCACACAGTCATGACAACAGTTTACAATCTCTGTGTTTTTATACCAAATTAATAACCTGCATATGAATCTGACCTACGTCCTGTTTGTACATTACTGTAGCTGGGTTTGTACTGAAAATCAGACTGTAGAATATTTTGTGATCTTTGTGTGTAAAGTTCATGAAATTTAGACAGATATTACACCACGACAGAACCAGCACCATCAGGCAGCTTTCACTCCGACCTCAGAGGGTTAAAGAGAGGCTAGGTCACATCAGTGTTACACAGACTGAAATATAATGTTTATTATACTGTCTGTTTCCGCAGAATGTGAAATAGTACTCAATCGCTTCCTCCATACAATCGACTGAGTTTCCCTTAAGCTTGGAAGGGCTCCACTTGACACGACGGTCATGGGATTACAGACATGTTTTTCATCTGCCTATCTTCCCGGACTTCCTACACTCATCTAATTGCTCTGCTCCTCCACGATTACGGATTCGTCAGAGAAGAGTGAACTGTTTAAATCTCCGACAACTGGAATTCGTTTCACCAGATCGGACTTCGCTACCCCAGTCTCCTATGAAGATGGCCCTGGTTAACGCTCGGTCCGTGTGCAACAAAACTTTCATTTTAAATGACTTTTCTACCAGACACAACCTGGATATTTCATTCCTGACGGAGACCTGGGTCAGTCCTGGTGAGTCAACCGTCTTCGAGGAACTCTGTCCACCGAACTGTTGTTTTATTAGTACTCCAAGGTCTTGTGGTAAGGGCGGTGGGGTTGCTATGGTTTTTAAACAGTCACTGAACATTTGGAGAGTTTCTGTTGGGAGTTACTCATCGTTTGAGGTGCAGTGTGTTGTGTTAGAGTCGACCTCTTCCACGCTATTCTGTGCTTTGATCTATAGGCCACCTAACCCGGACAATGCCTTTTTAAGTGATTTTTGTGATTTTTTAACTTCTATTGTTCCGTTTTTTGATCATTTGTTATTATTGGGTGATTTTAATGTGCATGTCTGCTGCCCTGGTCGACCCTTGGTTACTGAATTTTGTAATATCTTGGATTCCTTTGGTTTTATTCAACACATAAATCGGGCAACTCATGTCCTTGGTCATACACTAGACCTTATATTGTCATATGGAACCGCTGTTGATAATGTTAATATTGAAGATGCTTCCTTCTCTGATCACAAGCCCATTGTTTTTAAGTTCCCTGCTGCCAACTCTGCCGTTATGACTAGGCCTTCAGGATATTATTCTCATTGTATTAATTCACTCACTGCCTCTCAGTTTAGTGAAAGTTTTCTAGCTAATGCTGTTGAAACATCTATCTTGAGTGCTACAGACAGGCTTGTCGTAGAGCTGAGCGGAGATGGGAGCATGATCAGTTAACGGTGTCCTTCCAGATCTTTAAAGATTGTTTGTTTAAGTTTCAGAGTGCAGCAAAGTCAGCTAGGTCTAGGTATTTCTCTGACTTAATTGCTACACACTGTCATAGACCAAAGATCTTATTCACCACGATAAATTCAATTATTAATCCGAGTTGCCAATTCCATGGGGAACCCTCGGCTGAACTTTGTGAGAAGTTTTTAAAGTTTTTTGCTGATAAAGTAATTACCATTTGTTCTTCCTTCACTTTGCATTTATCAGACCTGTCCCCAAATTCACTGGCTTTACCGGTTTCAATTGATCAATTTGAACACGTTTCTCTAAAGGAACTGTGTGATCTGGTTAACCAGATGAAAATATCATCCACGCCACTTGATGTTGTTCCCGCTGTGCTTATGAAAGCAACCTTTTCTGAAATTGGCCCCAGTATCCAAGTGTTGATACATTCTTCTTTGGATGCAGGGGTGGTCCCAAATTGTTTTAAGCATGCTATTGTTCAACCTTTGCTTAAGAAACAGGGTTTGGATGAAGGTTGTCTTAAGAATTATCGGCCTGTCTCTAAGCTACCGTTTCTGTAAAAGCTGCTAGAGAAAGTGGTACAATCTCAATTGCTCCTGTTTTTAAACTCAGCTATGTTACTTGAACCTTTACAATCTGGTTTCACTGCTTTTCATAGCACGGAGTCTGCTTTGTTAAAAGTGTCCAATGACATTTTACTCACAGTGGATGCTGGAAAAAATACGGTGATGATGGTATTAGATCTTACAGCTGCCTTTGATACTGTAGACCATAACATACTTCTCTGGCGCTTAGAGCATCTGTTTGGTATCAAGGGTACTGCCCTACAATGGCTCAGCTCATATCTTGAGGACAGGTCTTTCTCGGTAGCGTTGGGTAATTTCTGCTCTTCTTCTAGTCCTATTATTAGTGGTGTTCCTCAAGGCTCCATTCTGGGCCCACTTCTTTTTAATTTATATATGCGGCCGTTGAGGAATATTATTAGGGCTCACAATGTCTCTTTTCATTTTTATGCTGATGATACCCAGTTGCACATTCCTTTGAAAGCTGGTGACTCCATTCTCCATTGTTGGACTGTCTGGATGACATTAAAAAAATGGTTGACAAATAATTTCCTCCGACTTAATGAAGACAAAACTGAAATAATTGTTTTTGGCCCCCTGAGATTGAGAGATGGCCTCATTAATGAGTTCCATAATCACTTTCCCTCAATTTCTTCCCAGGTTCGGAACCTTGGCGTCATTCTGGACTCAGAATTATGCTTAACCAAGCAGATAAATTTGGTTGTTAAGACTAGTTTTTATCAACTACGGATTATTTCGAAACTCAAAACATTTTTGTCTTTCCAGGATTTGGAGAAGGTTATTCATGCTTTTATTACTTCTCGCTTAGATTACTGTAATTCATTATACTTCCTCAGTCATCTCTGGCTCGTCTTCAGATGGTTCAGAATGCAGCTGCAAGGCTGTTGACCAGGGCAAAGAAGTTTGATCGTGTCACCTCAATTTTAGCATCGCTTCACTGGCTCCCAGTCTGTTTTAGGATTCAGTTTAAGATTCTGATGTTTGTTTTTAAAACTCTTAATAATCAATCTCCTTCCTATCTCGAGGATCTTCTTAAACCACATTCATCAAACAGATGTCTAAGATCTTCTGATAGGTTTCTTTTGCATGTCCCTCGTTCCCGGTTAAAAACAAAGGGGGATAGAGCTTTTGCTGTTGCTGCCCCCGTCTATGGAATCAACTGCCACTGGACATCCGCCTTGCACCTTCTATTACCACTTTTAAAAATAGGCTTAAAACTTATCTCTTCTGCCAGGCTTTTTGATCAAATTTTTAATTGTTTAAACAAATTTTTAATCAATTTTTTCTATTGTCCATTGTCTGTTTTTATTTGGTCTAATTCTGTTTCTATGTTATTTTCCTTACTCTGTGCAGCACTTTGGTCAGCTTTGCTGTGTGAAACGTGCTATATAAATAAATTGTACTTACTTAATTAAGAAGGCTTCACATCAAAGGGTCTTGTAATTTTTGTGCAGCATGAATCCTGTATTCCACTTCGCTACTACTGGGCAGAGCGTATTCCAGCCCTGAGGATTCTGTTATCTTGTGCATTTGCACTCTTCTTTAAGCCTGTGATAAACAAAGATATGTTGTTTGTTTTAATGACCAACATTAGAACTGTACCAACACACGTCTTTCATTTCCAGGCCATGAATGAGCAAGAGTCCACAGAAGAGCCCATGGAGCTGGAAGAGTCCATAGAAGAGCCCATGGACGTGCAGGTAGGCCATGGAGATGATATCACACTTAAATTAAATTTTCTTTTAGCCTCATTAAAAAACAATAGATTCAAGTGTACTGTTATTATTTTATATTTAGAGGTATTTTTACAGATTGACATGCAGTACATTCTTCTGATTTGAGCTCAGTTACAGTCACAGTGTAGAGCGTAGAACCCAACATAGTATTTTTGTTCTGTTTATTATTATTTCTGTTTTAGTATTTCGAATTAAGTCGTTTGAAAGAAAAATAAAATCATAAAATCAAATAAGATGTACGCATGCGTGGTACTGGTGGCGCGTGCACGTGGACCTTATAAGACCCTCAGTCACTTCCGCTCGCTCTCTCTTTCATTCCGGTTCTGTGGAGGACAGGTCAGGTCTCCCTCTCTGCTGTAGTGCTACATGGTCATGCTCTTTTACAGCATGCTCCGTGTTTCTGTTCGATAGTTTAGGTAGTAAATATGTTTAGTAACAGAATTCCGCTGTGTACAGAGCTGTATATGAATGTAGAAGATGGCAGAGCGGTGTGCGGTGAGAGAGAGAGTAGTGAGCTCGCGCGTGGAGCCGCCGCCATCTTGTTAGCTTCAGTGTAGCCGAGAGGGTTACTGAGGGGATTATTATAATAATAACAATAATAGTTTTCTTCATCCCTACATACAAAGCGAGGTTTTCCATAGTTATAACCTCGTTTTGTGTCGTGAAAAGTAATATTTTCTATATAAAATATAGCCGTTTGGCAGGCCATGCGGTAAAACTTGATGCTGAGTAGTTAATGTTTTAGCACGTTACGTTAGTTAGAATCCTGTGTGATAACCATCTTGCCATCTTCTTAGCTTCAGTGTAGCCGAGAGGGATTATAATAACATTAATAATAATAATAAACTTCTATTTAATAATAAACGTGTGTATGTGTGTGTGTATATATACACGCATATATATGTATGTGTACATATACACACACATATCGTATATACACACACACACATATATACATATATATATTATATATATATACACACACACACACACACGTGTGTGTGTGTGTGTATATATGTATATATATATAGAGAGAGAGAGAGAGATATACATATATATACACACACACACACACACACACATGTGTGTGTACGTGTGTGTATATATATGTGTGTATATATATATATATATATATATATATATATATATATATATATATATAAATAAATAAATAAAAATAGCCTGGGTTCAGTGTCATTAATGTTGTGAAGTGTAACAGGTCGCAGGATGTTAATTCTGTTCCTGGGACATTTGCATGCTGTTAGTTTTATTAGAAGTGAAGATAACTAACAAGTGGTTAATGCTGAAAACAAAAGGAGTATATTATACACCTGGGTGTTGAAATAGTAAAGATTATAATTCAGAATTACATTATAACCTTTATTTCGATCAAAAAGGCTAATTATTTGTAAGTTTTTTTTCTCACGGCTGATGATTTAAACTGATTTCTCAGACTTTGTGGTGTCACGAATTCCTCGTGAATGAGGTCTGAGAGAGATTGAGGATTTTATTATTGTACATCAAAGGGTTTTTTTCTTCTATTAGTTTTTATAGTTAAAGTTCTGTGCAGATGTTGGGAAAGTTTGCAGATTGATCCTTCAGTCTAATCCGTACTGAACCTCTACATTCACTTGTTTTTTTAAATGTCAAACACATTTCTTCTCTATTTAATATTTGTTGTATGTGACAGGTGGATAATCCGCCATGCCGGTTGCCCGTACTTGGGTGTGCAGTAAGACGTACGTCACTCCACGTCGTCCCTTTGAGAAGTCTCGTCTCGACCAGGAGCTCAAGCTCATCGGTGAGGATTCGTGATGGATCTTGATAAAAACTCAGTTATAGTTTTGAGGATGGACCTGGGGCTTGGTCTCACGACCTTCTGGTCATCAGAGCTGCTGAATCAGAAATAAAATCAGATTTGGATTTAATTAGTGATTTATTGGAGCAGGTTTGGTGCTTTGTGTTGATGTTCCACATTCATACATCACCTACACTTCATTATATTGCAGTTATTTACTCAGTGTTTATTTCCTCTCAGAACTCCAGTGTGGGAGGATTGAATTCCAATACAAGTGATTTAACCTGAAAGTGTGTGTGTCTGTGTGTGTTACAGGTGAGTATGGTTTGAGGAATAAGCGTGAGGTCTGGAGGGTGAAGTTCACTCTGGCTAAAATCCGTAAAGCTGCTCGAGAGCTTCTCACTCTGGATGAGAAGGACCCCAGGCGTCTCTTCGAGGGTGAGGATTCATGTAGTATTGGTTACCATGACAATTCATGCGTAATGAGGATTCTTCACTGGCTGTGTCCCAATCCTCACTAATGTATTACATGTCGGAATATTTCTCACACTGTTATAATTTTGTGTGTAGGTAACGCCCTGCTGAGGCGTCTCGTGCGCATTGGCGTGCTGGATGAAGGGAAGATGAAGCTGGATTACATCCTGGGTCTGAAGGTGGAAGACTTCCTGGAGCGCAGGCTGCAGACGCAGGTCTTCAAACTCGGCCTGGCCAAGAGCATCCACCACGCCCGCGTCCTCATCCGCCAGAGACACATCCGGTAAGGAAGCTAATCAGTCTCTGTGTACTTCAATGACGTTCCCATCCACATGTACCTGTCTCGGGCTGTGTCCCAAACCACATTCTAGATACTGTCGTGTGCTACATGTAGTACCTGACCTGTCAGAATCCCAATGCTGACCAGTGCACTACCCTGTGATTCAGGACGTAGCCTTGAACCCTAAACAGTGTGAAAGGGTAGTAAAGTGTTTGGTATCCTCTTTAATGAGGGTCTGTAACCATGGCAACCAGCCACTCCCTATGCCTTAGTCTCAAAAACAATCTAAAAATCAAGCTGAATTTAGCACACGGCTTTTCACACAATGCTGTATTGTTTGCATAATTGATGTTTATAAATCTGTGACTCGTGGATGGGAATGTTGAAGTCTTGAGCTGTAGCAGCATTTCTGGTGCGCTTGAGGCTCACTTCTTGTATTGAGGCTGTGCTTCCTGTCCCGTTAGCCCTCGCTGAGAACATGTGAAATTTTCCGCAAGGTCAATTCGGCTCTGAGCCGTATACCTTTGCATGTGTTAGTGTGTGTGTCGGCCCCGAGCTGGCCGTATGGACCGGAGCCGGTTACGCACCACAGGTAATGCGCACGGCCCAAACACACCCTGATGCTAATGTTCTCTCTCGCTCTCGGCCGATGATTTAAACCAACGGTGTCAGATTAACCGTGGTGTCACGAATTCCTCGTAAATGAGGCCTGAGAGGGAGAGAGACTAGAACATGTGCTGAAGATAACCCCAAGGTTGAGTCATTGTAAATGATTCTCTGTATCACTCAAATTCCCTGATCTGATTCTTTAGGAATGATTCACTGAATCACCAACCATTAATTATTCACCAAATTACTGACTCAAATTCCACTACAGTTGGGTGCAGTGTGTTAATGGTGTACTTCACTGTGTGTAGTGTACGTAAGCAGGTGGTGAACATCCCGTCGTTCGTGGTACGTCTGGACAGTCAGAAGCACATCGACTTCTCCCTGCGCTCACCGTATGGCGGAGGACGTCCCGGCCGTGTCAAGAGAAAGAATGCTAAGAAGGGTCAGGGCGGAGCTGGGGGTGGAGACGACGAGGAGGAGGATTAAATCAAATCAGCACTCGGGAGATGTTCCTTCTGTCTGATCTCTCTCTGTCTGATTTTTCAAATAAACAGAATTTTCTGTCACGTTCTGGTCCGAGTTTCACTGAAAGGAGTCGGTGTTACCCACAATGCAGTGTGGATAAGTTAAGGTGTGTACACGATGCGGAGCAGCAGTCTGAATCTGACGTGGAAATGACATGAAATAGAGATGTTTTATTTACAGAAACGGTGAGACTAGATAAACGTTTTCCTGGACCCAAAGTGCAAAGATACCTGAGTGACCTGGGTCATTCTCGGGGTCTGGTACCTTTTTGTTCTTGGAGATTTGTCTTTATTATAAATGGTACGTTAGACTTTTCTAAAATTTTCATTAAACTGTTTTGAAGGTGAGGCTAAAGCAAGATGTCGCATTGAGCGCATTTTATGGTTGACGATATCCTAAAAATAAATGGGGGTAAAGTCACTTTCCCCATGTGTTTTCTCTCCGAAAACGTGTGAGAAAGTAATATTCTACAGGACAGATCTTCGTTTCTCTCCAGTGACTGTGGAGTAAAACCTTTATTAAATAAAGCTGACTGTAAATGTCCAGTTTAGAAATGTAAACAACTGTTAAATGACCTGAAACATCTGATTATATTGACGATAACAAGCCTAAATACTAAAGTAAACAAAGTGGTTAGGTGTTCTCATGATCAGAACCTGAATCACTCTTCAGGACTTCGGAACTTCTGCTGTGCTCATGACGTGCCTGTGACATCACGGAGTAGGAGGAGTTGATGTGGACTGTTGAAGGTTTCCATCATTTCTATTCATTCATTCACTCACACACTCAGGTGAGAGATTTCTGTAAATATTTCATCAGGGAGAGGAAATGTGTTTGAACCGTTTCCTAAAGTCCAAAACCGTCCGGGATATGATATCGAAACGTTTATTTTCCTCTGTTACTTTCTGCTTCCTGTGAGGAATTCTTTGGGTTTCAGATTTACACATTTATCAAAGAGACATGAGAGATGAGTACACCGAGAAATTCTGATCAGATTGACTCATGTATTGTGGGTGTGATCATGGGTGGGGCTTATGCATGGGCTCACCTGCGCGTCCAAATGAATGTAGAAGCTTGTATATAATACTTAGTAATGTTGGCCCTGGTTCATCAGATCAACCCTTCACCTGAAACAGGTGCCTGATGTGTTCAAGGGGATGGGAAACGATTTGGTACTGAAACAGGATTTCTCTGGAATGAACATGTAACACCACTAACTGTCCACTTTTTTAGGAACGCCACACACCTGCTCGTTTATACAGTTATCCCAATAGCCAATCATGTCTCAGCAGCAGCACAGTGCATAATATAATGTAGAGATGAAACATCAGAATGGAGGAAAGGATCAGAAAGGATCTCAGTGATGGTGGTCGTGGTGATGGTGGTTGGAGCCAGTTTCAGGATTTCAGATAATTGCATAGAAGGAGCTGGTGTTCCTAATAAAGTGGACTGGGTTATGGACGCTGAGTCTCACGTGCATGTTTGGTTTTTCATCTTCAGCCTCCAGAGGATGTCTCTGTGCAGCACATATCTGCTACGTGGTGGAGGGAGTGGCGCTGGGATCACACCAACTGTTTATTTAAAGTAAGTGTGTGTCTGTGTCTGATTCAGGGTTTTCTGCTCAGTAGTGCGGTGAGGTGGCTGTGGCATGAAAAGGACAATCAGCTGCACCTGGATACTGGGAGTTTTTCTCAGGATCTACACCCAGCTTCTGTTTGTGAGTCGTTAGGGACTGTCACTGAAATGAAGAAAAAAAAGAAATGTATAAAAAAAAAAAGTTTGGTCTGAATTCATTTGTACAAACAACATTCAAGAAACTAGCTGAAGTTCTCAGCTGTAAAGAATTAGCACATTAAAGAGTGACTCCACTTAACCACTTATACAACAGCAGCTGCTTTCTACAACTCTCACTAGTTCAGCTTCGTGGTTAAAATTACTTTATAAATAATAACAATAATACTGCTAATAATAAAAATGACTAATTAATTTTGATGAAAAAATAAATAGAAAAATGTTAGGGAGAGTGACAGAATGACCACCAGGGGGCGCACTGAGTTTCTGTTGACAGGATGATTTGCTTTAATTAACAGATCTTTATTATTATAAATAAAAATACTATTACTACTACTAATAATAATAACAATAAAGCTTGTAATATTATAAATGTATTCAGTTTTCAAAGAACAGAAACAAACAAAATCTCATTTTTTTCTGCCTTGTTTTTAAATGAATGATTTATTTGGAGACTACAGACAGACAGCACAGTAATATAGTCACTTAATAAATATATAAATATAAATATAACGGAGATAAACCATGTCTGAAACACACTCCAAAAAAAGAGAGTAAAAATCCATCATGTCCAGCAGGTGTCGCTACAGAGGCGCGTTTAATCTCCAACTCAGCTATAATTACACCATTTACTTACACTCAGACTGTGACAACAACAAACAAACAAATAAATAGATGTGTGGATTTTAGTGGACTTGTTTGGTCAGTTAAGAGTTAAAATATGTAAAAGTAAAACATTTTATTAGTGTAATGCTGGTGTTTGTGTTTATTGGAGAATCGTCACATCATAAAAAACACAACTGTGGAGTTAAAAGCTAAAATTAGTTATTTTAAATGATTAATTAAAGAGAATAAACGAGTGTGTAGACGGTGAGAGTGTGATGCTGTGAAACTAATTTATAATTATAAATGAATTATATAATATTTGTAATAATTATATATATATATATATATATATATATATATATATATATATATATATATATTAGAAAGCTCAGAATTCATAGAAATTTCACTGTAACTGTAATAACTTTATTATTTATTTTGATGTTCTCTTTATAAAAAGATCCCAGATGTTTGAAAAATAAATCATTTGAATAAGTTAAAGCTCTGTTATGTGAACCGTAAAGCTGGAGCTCATGTGTGTATATTAGTGACTCTGTGTCCTCTAAATCTCGTACGCTAACACTCATTAGCAGAGCCTTGGTGTCTACTTCTTCAGTCGTGTGATGCGATTTGAGACGGAGCCGACGTGGATTCTGTTTGTATTAAAGCAGCTAAAAACTAGAAAGCGCAGACGTCTCTAGGAGGTCAGGATTGCCTCTCAGACAGGAAGTGAGGCTTCACACCTGTTACGCGTCTTCCTGTGGGCTGCAGTGTCCTGTTTCGCTGTGGGACGACAGAAATGTTTTATTTCATCACTTACAGTCAGTCAGGAGGGTTTTATTGATTCAGGATCTTTCTCCAAAACCTGACTCACCTCTCACCGTCCTGTAAGAAAAGCAGAAAACACGAGTGTAACTTCCTGATCATGTATATCATGTTTATCATGTTTATCATGTACATGCGGATTGATGTGAAATTAAACATCGGCTGTGTCTCAAATCTCAGATCTATTACCCAGATGGCAGTAGAAGACTAACCCCCCCAAAAACATCTGCCCAAACTTTTCCCTCCTAATCAGTCACTTCTACCTGGATGTGGTGCTGGATGTGGTGTTGGACATGGTGGTGGACCTGGTGATGGACCTGGTGGTGGACTTTATTTTGGACCTGGTAGTGGACTTTATGTTGGACATGGTGTTGGATGTGGTGTTGGATGTGGTGGTGGACATGGTGGTGGACACGGTATTGGACCTGGTGTCGGATGTGGTGTTGGACGTGGTGTTGGACATGGTGGTGGACGTGGTAGTGGACGTGGTGGTGGACATGGTGTTGGACTTGGTGTTGGATGTGGTGGTGGACATGGTGGTGGACACGGTATTGGACCTGGTGTCGGATGTGGTGGTGGATGTGGTGGTGGATGTGGTGTTGGACGTGGTGTTGGACATGGTAGTGGGCGTGGTGGTGGACGTGGTGTTGGGCCTGGTGGTGTATGTGGTGTTGGATGTGGTGTTGGACCTGGTGGTGTATGTGGTGTTGGATGTGGTGGTGGACCTGGTGGTGTATGTGGTGTTGGACCTGGTGTTGGATGTGGTGGTGTATGGGGTGTTGGATGTGGTGTTGGACCCGGTGGTGTATGTGGTGGTGTATGTGGTGGTGTATGTGGTGTTGGATGTGGTGGTGTATGTGGTGTTGGATGTGGTGGTGTATGTGGTGTTGGACCTGGTGGTGTATGTGGTGGTGTATGTGGTGTTGGATGTGGTGGTGTATGGGGTGTTGGATGTGGTGTTGGACCTGGTGGTGTATGTGGTGGTGTATGTGGTGTTGGATGTGGTGGTGTATGGGGTGTTGGATGTGGTGTTGGACCTGGTGGTGTATGTGGTGTTGGATGTGGTGGTGTATGGGGTGTTGGATGTGGTGTTGGATGTGGTGTTGGACCTGGTGGTGTATGTGTTGTCAGACGTGGTGTTGAATTTAGGTGTAAATCATTTATTTTTCTTGAATAAAATAATGAATGAATCCACACACAACCTGCAGACTCACTCTCACCTCAGATATTAAAAAAAGGAAATAGACTGACCTGGCAACCCTGAGTGTTCTACGTGTGTGTGTGTGTGTGTGTGTGTGTGTGTGTGTGTGTGTGTGTGTGATTTTACCCGTTGTTTCTGACCTCCTGTCTTCTTCACAACTCCTAATGTGTCAAAAGAGTGACTGCGCACTCTTATAGCTCTCTACAGGAGAGACAGACAGAAGGAGGGAGACAGGAAGTAAAGGAGACAGAAGAAGGAGAGACAGAAGACAAAGAGAAATGGGCATAATGAGGAGACAGACAGTAGAGAAAGAGACAGGAGGATAGAGAGTCAGACAGACAGATTCACACTACACAGGTGTGTATTAGTTAATAAACCACTGTATGATCTCACTTTAAAGTTTTCAATGAATCCTCCTCCCCCCTCTGGAGGCGGGGCCACTGTGCTGGTGGGCAGTGCTGAGTTTCCCATCATGCACTGGGAGCGTGAGGACAGCTCTGATCTCAGCGCCTCCAGCAGAGAAGAGCGAGTGCGCAGCTTTAGGGAAGAAAGAGAGAGTGAGACAGGTGTCTGTGTAGAGAAGCTGATACAGAGAGAGAGAGACGAGAGTGAGACAGGTGTCTGTGTGTAGAGAAGATTTGATTTCTTATAGCTTTATTACCTCCAGTTTACTGAAGCGCTCGGCTCGGTAACACGAAATCTCTGCATTGATCAGTTTAGTCAGGAGAAACTCCCGGAACACGGAACCCTGTGAGACACACACTAACATGCTAACTCTGATACACATGCTAGCATGCTAACTCTGA